>NC_044187.1:27730018-28030194 GCF_900880675.1 Sparus aurata | reverse complement strand
ATAGTAGATTAAAGGATAAATTCGCCTAAAAAAGAAAATTCGGTCATTGTCTATTCGCCCTCATTCAGATAGAATGTTGGGTAAAGTTTTGTAGTCCACAAAACATTTCCAGAGCTTCCTGGCTAAACGGGCGCTTTTCAAATATAAGAAACACAACCCAAAAAATGTTTAAAAATGGCTCCCCACACCTCGCCCTGCATAAAGCAAGTCTGCAAAAGCTCAGAGGTTCTTAAATTGGTCTGAAAAGATGTTTTGGGCATTTTTTTTAGGCTTCAATCATCACTGTAGCTGCTAAACCAAAAGGGTAAATGATGCCTTTTCAAACTAATTTTGGATCCAAGTAATCTGTAGACTTGGACTATGCCAGAGGAGCTATTCTGAGCCGCTTTGTGTTTAGTTATGGTTGCTTTTTTGTTTTTTTTTAGGTTTAAGAACAAGTCCCCATCTTCTTCAGTTGTTAAGTTGTTTTTTCCAGTGAAGCCCCAGAAATGTTTTCTTGGGAGACAAAACGTCACCGGACTTTCCATAGACATGAGTAGATAATGACTTTTTTTTAAATTTTGAAATTATCCTTTAAAAGTTGCCCTATATAGGACATTTTAAGAAAGTGGGAAAACGTCGTCTGGATTGATTTTCATGTCTGCATAAACAAACTGACCTTAAAAGGACATCACAGTGTCATACGGTTTTACTTTCTTTATATGTGGCGGCCCCTGCCAACTTTCTGGCTTCAAATAGTGTTCTGCTGGGCTTATTTTCCTCTGCGAACAGTTTGTTTAAAATAAAGATCAATGTTCTCCCTAATCCTCAATAATCTATACACACCGACACACCCATCACCCACGTTTTATATTGCCACAGGCGGATGCGTGTAGGTGCACTCGCGGAATGCAGCAGGTCCTGCTCCGCCTGTTTGACCGGTGCGTGCTGAGCTCAGGCGAGTCTGCTCCTCCTCCTCCTGCCGCTGCTGCTGCGGCGGCTGTGAAATGACAGGTGGAGCCGCAAACAGGTATAGAGGCGAAGAAACCCCCTGCAGCCTCTCTGACCCAGAACGAAACTGACAAACTGTTTCGGTTGCGGCTCGACTCGTAGGGCTACGTGTCGTGTTAGATTGGATCGATTCAGTGGGAGAAGTTACCTGCCGGTGATTGAGCTCAGGTGTCCTCGGTGAGCTGCGATGCCCTGCGGTGACCCCTAGTTCAACGCAATGCTCCGGGAAAAGCGACAAAACTGATAATCCAGCGGTCACAGGTCGGAGCGTTCACGCGACAGCTGAACTATACGTCCAACACTCACCTGCCTGTCCATATGCAGATGAGGCCGGTCACGTGACCAATCTGCACCAACCACAAACAGCTGCCTCTCTCTCTCGCTCTCTCTCTCGCTCTCTCCTCTGTCAATTCAATTCAATTCGTTCTCTCCCTCTCTCTCCCCCTCCCTCTCTTTCTGTCTCTCTACCTCTCTATCTCTCTCCCCCCGCTCTCTCCCTCCTTCTCGTTCTCTCTCTCTCTCCCTCTCTATCTCTTTTGTGTCTCTCTCCTCCATCTCTCACATTCCCTCTTTCTCTCCCTCTCTCTCTTTCTGCCCCCCTCTCCCTCCCTCTCTTTCTCTCTCTCCCTCATCTTTCTCTTTGTTTTTTAATCAGTCATCATATCGATATGATCTTGTCTTAAAATACATTTAGAAAATGTCTTCAAGGCAAACCACAGGAGTATCCTGATGAATCCAGTTCACCCTGACAAACAAATCATCAGTCACATCAGGATGGGTTAGGTTTAATCATTACAGAGAAATGGCCTTGAGTGAGTTTTAGAGGGCTGTTGTTTGGCCCAGTTTGATTATTCCTAATCAAACTAACTGTGGACGTGCCCAAATATTTGGGCTCCTGACTTGCTGAACAAATAGACACTGTGTCTGCTCTTGGCTGAACCAGGGCTTATCAAGTTAACAAGTTAAAAAGAAAGAAGTGAGTCATCCAGAAAAAATGCCTACAGCTGGGCCTGCTGTGGACTAGAGTTGGAACGCCGTAAGTAGTGTTGGGAAAGTTCACTTTCTACACAAACTAGTTCAAAGTTCAGTTCACAAACTTTAAAATGAACTAGTTCAGTTCATAGTTCATAATTCAAAATGTTGAACTAAGTTCACAGTTCCAAAAATGAACTAGTTCATAGTTCTTTTTTTTTTTAATATGTTGCTGCAAGCTATTTTATTTTTCAAAATTATTGCCACAGCCC
The DNA here is from genome assembly GCF_900880675.1 of Sparus aurata. Lineage (NCBI taxonomy): Eukaryota > Metazoa > Chordata > Actinopteri > Spariformes > Sparidae > Sparus > Sparus aurata. The sequence continues at coordinate 28,027,960 of NC_044187.1, read as the reverse complement.
ATTTAGAACCACAGACATCTATTATTTTATCAGTTTTAACACTGAAGCTGCAGCTCTCCCGCAATATTTTGCAAAACCAGGTTGTCCAGCAGGTTGTTAACACCGTTAATGCAATTTGGGTGGTAGAGGATCTATTTTGGCTCGCCGTTGCCGTCTTTTGATTTTTTATTCCATTGCACATACCTTGAAAGGCTCACCGGGTGCTTTAGTTCAATGTGTCGTTTCAGGTTTGCGGTACAGGATAGAGTTCAAATTAAAAATAAAATACATAAATATGTAAATAAATAAATAATTTTTTTAAAAAGAAGAAGAAGAAAGGGAAAAATAAAATAATAAATAAATAGATAGTTCAGACAGTGGCTTCAGGGAAAAACTTTTCATAATGACTCAGTAAGGTATTACTTTTTTTGTTATTTAACAAAATCAGAGATTTAAGCAAAGAGCTCAGTTCCAGGAGAAAAGGAGCAAATTTAGGTAGTGATTTAGCAAATTTTTGTTTGTGAATAAAACATTTTTCATAGGATAACAAAATTCATCATGTGTTCAAGAGCATTATCTTTTGGGTTAACATAGCAAATAACATGTTTAAGGGTAAGAGAATGGACAGAGAGCAGCATAAAAAAAAACGAGATCCGACAACATCACAAACGCCAGAATGAACGCGTTCACAATAACGTTCATCAGGCAGAAACACGTGCGTTCAGTTCACGTTCGCCCAAAATATGAATGAGTTCATGAACGATCGTTCATTGAACGCGTTCAGGCACAACACTGGCCGTAAGATTCAAATCAGCCAACCAGATGTTTCTAAAGAAAAACATATTTAGAGGTGCAAAATGTGAGAATTTAAAGTCAGAAACATGTCCCTTGTGGTGTAAGCGCCTACACTTCCCTGGTGCTCCTGCAGATGGTAGCTACTGTTAGCAGCATTTAGCGCCAACTCTGGTGAAATGCTGCCCCCCTTTTCTTAGAATTATTAATTTGACAGGTTGCAAATTCTTACATATTATACCTTTAAATAACTGAAATAAATGTTTGTTTATGCTGTTTCATTATTGCAAAAAAAAAAAATTAAAAATCACTGATTAATTTTTCATTTTCACAATCTGATAATAGCGGTCAGAGCAATTCTTGGGAGTCTAGTTCCACTTTGCCTCTTAAAAAGGCTACAGAATAGGTGTTTGCTTTCGGCCTTGGACCTGCTGTTAAGAATCAGTTTTGATCCTCCAAGGGAGAAAGTTCAGGTGCTACTGTTCGAGAACAAAGACATAATGCCCAGTTTTGTGTTTTGTTTTATGTGTACTAAAATCCACTTCTCAAGAAGACTTACTGTAGAGTTATATATGAGCTCTAAAATGAAATTTGATATAAACTTTGATATGGAATGAGAATGGTAATCGGCTTCTGCAGAGGCCCAACAGTCCCCTTTGATTCAATCAAGCCAAATCCAGTATCAAACAGAACATTTGTAAATCCTCATGTCCTCACTCATAGATACCAGCCACCTAAATATGTATAACAATGTTGAAGGAAGTGAGAAAACATTAATGGATCTGTTCCTTTATTGGAATCTGCACCAAAGGTTAATGGATCTATTCCTGACCGATACACATCCTCCATCAGAGTTTCGTTGAAAGCCGCACGTGTAATACCGCTGACAAACCAAACAACAAACGGAAACAGGTGAAAACATAACCTCCTTGATGGAGGTAAAAGTGGGAGGCTTTCCATTTAAAGGTGCATTATGTAACTTTTTCAGCCTGTCCTCATGAACATGTACAGTATATCCACTCAGATCCGTCTGTTGCATTTCTGTTCTATAGCATATACACTACTCACAATAAGTTAGGGATATTGTGAGAGACTTAGTGGATTTCATACATACGGTGTTTGTTTCACTTCAGAGAGTTTTGGGATAGGGAGGCAATTGTATTGGGGTGATAGACACACCTCATTTTGTGTTTTCCACGTAATGGTCTCACTGTGTACAGTGTGCCTTACATATTGGGGCCAATACCAAAAAACTAAAAGACAACCCTTTTCAATGTGGCATCAATTTCAACATTCTGTGGGTATAAAAAGCTGGTATTGTCAGTAAGTCATTCCAAGTTCATCATTCAAACAGCCATGAACACACGATGTCACTTAACAGACGAGCAGCGCCACCTGGCCATAGCGCGCCTTCGGGTCGGTGGCAGGCAGTCAGATGTTGCTCGTGAACTTGGTGTGTCTCAAAGTGTCATCAGCAGACTTGCATCAAGACACAGAACTACTGGCAGAGTTCGTGACAGACCCAGGAGTGGAGCCCCTTGAGTGACAGACTGCAATGATGACCAGTACCTAAGGACCTATGCACTCAGACATTGTTATGCAACTGCCACACAGCTGCAGGCCCAGTTACGAGATGTGAGGGGTACTAGGGTTTCCAGACAAACCATTGGAAACCGACTCCACCGCTTTGGCTTGAATGCCAGACGACCATTGCAGGTGACTCCACTGACACCAAGACACCGCCGTGAACGTTTGCAGTGGGCACAAGACCATGTGACCTGGACAATGCAGCAGTGGTCTACCGTCCTGTTCACTGATGAGTGTCGGGTCACCTTGCACAGAAATGATGGTCGTCAGCGTTGCTGGAGAAGGTGAGGTGAGCGATACGGCGAGGTCAACATGGTCCCCAGGGTTCCCTTTGGTGGAGGAGGTGCAACAGTCTGGGCAGGCATCGCCAGTCAGCGCAAAACAGATTTGGTTATTGTAGATGGCTCAGTCACTGCACGTTCTTACCTCAGAGACATCACAGAACCCATCATCATCCCCCAATTCCACCGGCACACCCCCAACTTTCTGTTCATGGATGATAATGCTCCACCACATCGTGCCAGAATTGTCACAGCTCGACTTCAGGAAGTCGGAGTGCCTCATATGGTATGGCCAGCAATGTCCCCTGACCTGAACCCCATAGAGCACGTCTGGGACCAGCTGAAGCAGAGACTGGATGATCGTACCCCACCCCCACGTGACCTGGCAGAACTGCGTGTAGCACTTGTGGAGGAGTTGCATTGCCTCAGAACAACATCATGAGGTTAGTGAGGAGCATGAGACGTCGCTGTCAAGCTGTCATTGTGGCAAATGGTGGAAACACCTGCTACTGACATTGTCAATTTTTGTTATTTGGGGCTATCCTTGGTATTGTCTAAATATTTGGGGTAGTAAATATTAAACTAATGAAAATGGTGTTTCTTCTCATTCATTATTAGTAATATTAAAGGGAACTTTTACTTATTACATTAAAATTCAGACCAAATAGGAAAAGCGCTCATGTAAATAACAATATCCCTAACTTATTGTGAGTAGTGTATATTAGGTTCCTACCCTCACGTTACTACTTTTTGCTGTGTCAAATTGAATTTCTCCCTTTGGGGATTAATAAAAGTACATCTTATCTTTTCTTCAATAAAATCTACATTTGTTTTTTCTTTCAGTAATATACTACCCTTAAAAATGCAAAGCTTACTTTGTGAATTTGACTCAGTAAAATAAACGTTATGTTTTTGTATGTTGCTGTTCAACATTGACAGACAGAAGAAAACACAGTGACACTTTATATTAAAGGTGCAATATGTGAGAATTTTTGTTTGAAAGATTCTAAAATTAACTTAGATTATTAACACAATGTGAAGAAATAAAGGTTTCATGTTATGTCAAAGGTGTCTATGTACTGTGTTAAGAGATATCTACGGAAACAGGCCCCAGGCTAAAAAGCCTCTTTGCTCCTGACAGTCGCAAGTGCTTGTGCTAGCTGCACAGCTAACTAGCACGGCACAGAGCTAACAAGGTAACAGTAATTCCGAATCATGGATCTAACAGAGTACAGTTGGCAGCGGATAGCAGTGGCTCCGGTGATATGCTGCCCATATTTGTTTTAATCATAAATGAAACAGGTGGACAGTTCTTACTTTTAGCACCTTAAGGCCCAACAGGCACCCTTTACTGAAATTATCAAGGATTCATATAGTCAGTGCAGGAAATCTGTGAAAAATTACATAATGTTTGAAAGATGTTTTTACCTTGTACCCTTATAAGTCCTTTTTTCTTTTTTTTCATTCATTAACCTCAATAAGAGTCAGTGCATGTTTATAATAGCCTGATAAACATGTTGATTCATAGATTATAAAACAATTATTAGCCCTTGTTAACAGTTTATAGACATTAAAGAATGTTAATGAAGCCTTTCTTAAAGAGTTTCTTATTATTGGTTATAATAGCATCACAAACATATTTATTGACATTGTGTGTTGTGCTGGAAGCCAGCTGTTAGTTGATGTTAGCAGACTCCATTTCCACACTAAAGTTAGCTGCTGTTGCTCTCTGTTACCTGAGCAGAGAGAGGCAATCAGACGAGGGACTTGAGAATGGTAGTGGTCACATCTTTTGGATTTTTGTGGGAAATTCCGACCTGAGTCCCTCACTAAGAAATCCACAGCCCAGCAGCATCAAAAAACTCAAACAGATCATCCACAAGCTTGTAGACAAACCCGGGAGAGGGCAGGGAAGGTCATTGTTCAAGTTCACTTTAGACTCCGCTCATATATAGCTAATAAAAACAGTGATGAATGCATGTAAATTACTATAAATTGTAAGGAAGAGCTCCTCTAAAAGCATTGTCCGTGCTTTAGATCCAGCTGCCGCAAAAGGCATCATTAATTAATGAGTGCAAACTGCTAGAGCATGTATTAATCATGAAAGAAATGTTAAAAACTTATAAATGGTAAGCTAAGTTAGTTAAACTCAATTAATTTGTAATGCTATTATCAACAAATTTATGAAACTCATTCTCCATGTCCCGCTCCAGTCAGTGTTTTGTTTTAGCGCAATGCTAAAAAGTTCATTAGACTTGTAACCCCTTCCTGATTTTTTTGCTATTTACCTTTCACTCAGCAGAGATAACAGTTTCGCTGCTGCTGGGAAATCATGTGTTAGTGTGTTTGTGTGTTGGCATGTGTACAAAAACACAGGGAGGCGGATGGGGAGACAGTGGTGAGGCGAAGAGGAGGGCGCTACAGAGCGACAGTTTACATTGACAGCAGATCAGGATCAGACAGGAGGATGGGTAGGACTCTGCTGTGGCTGGGGGCCTCTCTGGCCTTTGCTTCTCTCGCTTTTCTGGCTGATGGAGCTCCATTGTAAGTAGACCAGCGCTGCACCACCCCTGAGCTTGAATTAATTCACAGAAAACGGTGCTAAAACATAGAGTTTGTTTGTTAATCTCCATGTTTGTTTGTTATTCAAGTTGTTCCAGCATCATAATTGGAGCAATAGCAGTGTCAGAGGTTCTCTGCATTTATGATTAATTTAGAGAGTTTATGAATACGATGGATATCACTTCATCACAGTTAGAAATGTTGCATTGATCCAGTGCTGGAAAAGGTAATCAATGGATCACTTATTGAGTATAAAGTCCATGCTGGAGCTCAGGGTGCACATCTGTCAAACAGATATGCTTTTTGTTGTTTGTTTTTTCTATGGCAATTTGGGTGAATTGTAAGTTTAACACACAAGGCAGTGGTTCTCAACTCGGGGCTCAGGAACCTCCAAAGGGTCCAAAGATAAACCTGAAGGGTCAAAAGATGAGTAGGTCAATAAAGCTTAAAGGGAAAATCACATTCAAGCCCTGAGTGACAAGCACCTGTTCATTTTAAGGGTGCACACCCAAAAAAAGGATGGGAATCACTTCTTTATCAGATCACTCCTAAAACTCATAATTATGTGTTTGGTTCATAATGCCTTAAATGCATACATTAAGAAAGAGCATGTTCTTTTATTAAATCCTAAACAGCATGTGGCCTCCTCTAAACAGTGACTGCATCTGTGTTACGTTGGGGTTTTTCCCTAGACCCAAATCCAGAGATTGGAGGCAGGAAATCAGGGTGTAAAGGAATTTATTTTTGCAACAGAGTTAGCTGGTGAAGAACAGGGGACGTGTAGGCCTGGTCAGCAGGCAGGGTGGGCTGGTGGCAGCATGGAGGAAAACTCAGGTGAGCCAGCGAAGCAGGAAGCAGTAAGGAGAGGCGCTGAAGGTTCTGCACACGAGGCAAACAAAGACAGGAGCATGAGATGTAACCCAAAACGGGAAAAACACTAAGCACAGGCACAAGAGAAATCTAAATACACAAAAATACTTAAAGCAAGCTAAACACAATGGCAAGCGGCACTGTTGAAGTACGGGATGAAACAATCTGGCCCTGGAGTGGAGAAATGACCATGGTTAAATAGCAGGAGTTGATGAGCTGACAGTCTGCCATGCCCACAGACAGACAGACAGACAGACAGACAGACACACACACACACACACACACACACACACACACACACACACATCAATATTGCCAACAGGGCACTACATTTCTCCACTGTCTAAGAGGGGACGTTTGTTTCTGGTCAGTTTGAAAAAACAAAAATATAATAGAAAAGCTTCTTTTAAAGTCTTTTGCTATGATATCCCTTTAAATGTGTTCTTTTAATTTTTTAAAAGAAATTGCCAAGAGGGGACTTGCATCATTCGTGACAATCTATTCTCCATCTTTCTCTGCTCTGCAGGGAGGTGATGTCTGCCCCCAACTTGTTGCGGGTAGGAACAGCTGAAAACATCTTTGTGGAATGTCAAGATTACAGAGGAGACGACATTTCGGTTGAAATCATTGTGATGAACCATCCAACCAAAGCCAAAAGGCTGGCATCCACAACTGTGACCCTCAACAGTAGCAACAACTTCCAGGAGCTTGCACAAATTAAGGTAATGTGGAAGTTCTGAAAAAAGTATAACTGTTACATGGTTTTGTTACCAAAATACATTGGTGATTCTATTTCTGTAATGACCACAAACAAGAGACGTAGCATCCAGAAAAGCTCATTAAATGCCACACTCTGCTCCTCATGCTCTGATTTCGTCTCTGCATGGTGTTTCAGATCCCTGTTGGTGACTTCAGTAAAGATCCCAGCATCAAGCAGTACGTGTACCTGCAGGCTCAGTTCCCTGACCGACTGCTGGAGAAAGTCGTCTTAGTGTCCTTCCAGTCCGGGTACATCTTCATCCAGACTGACAAGACCCTCTACACCCCCGAGAGCACAGGTGAGTTCAATACTCCATCAGTGCTGAAAAACACACCCTCCACTGTGAGAATGTCTCTACATTATATATATATATATATATATATATATATATATATATATATATATATATATATATATATATATAATACAATATATAATATATATACACAACATACATATATATATGTATGTTGTATATATATATACACACAATAAATAGGAAAATTACCAAATAGACTGTGAATTTACCTGACTAATGTTAGATAACATGAAAAAGCTGTAACAGTGAATTACGCATAAAAATGAAAAACATTTTTAAAAACAGAAAATTAACCTTTTTCCACAATGGAAGTTTTTTTGTGAGAATGTTAGTATCTGATTTAATACTCTAATTACATGTATTGAAATAAAATAAAATAAATATCGGTTCTGTATTTACATTTAGTGGCACTATTCTGTAGTTGTATAGATTTGTTTGTTAATCGACAGATATCTTGTAAAATTATGGAAATAGAATAAAAACTTTGAATGAATGTGTTTTTTCCTAGCAACCTATTTCACAAACTAGTTTGCAACTTTATTTTGAAGTCACTTGACTGTGATGCATAAGACAGTTTTTCTTTACAGTGGCATGGTAAAATACCATAGAGCATGATTTATTTCTAATTGTTTGACTAAAGTATTTTGAATGATGAATGAATAACTGAACAGTAAAATACATTAAAATGAAAAGTTGTTAAACAGTCACATGACTCACCAGCAAACTAAAGCTTTTTCTCTCTCTATGTCAGTTCTTTACAGGATGTTTGCAGTGACACCTCTCATGAAGCCTGTAGAGAGGGATAATGAAACCAAAACTGTTGCTTCTATTGCCATTGAGATTGTGGTACTGTATTTTATCATTGATATGAACCTAATTGAATGCAATATAATCAGCTGAACCTGAGAGGACCTGATTATGAAATAACTCCACAGATGCTAAACCAGTGTTGGGAAAGTTCACTTTCTACATGAACTAGTTCAAAATTCAGTTCACAAATGTTGAAATGAACTAGTTCAGTTCATAGTTCATAATTCAAAATTTTGAACCAAGTTCACAGTTCCAAAAATGAACTAATTCATAGTTCTTTTTTTTTCAATATGTTGCTGCGAGCTATTATTTTTCTAAATTATTGCCACAGCCCATTTAGAACCACAGACAGCAATTGTTCTATCAGTTTTAACACTGAAACTGCAGCTCTCCCACAATATACTGCAAAGAAGGTTGTCCAGCTGCGGCTGGGAGATGAAGACAACGGAGCCGCTACTGTACACCGTTAATGTGATTTGGGTGGTAGAGTATCTGTTTTGGCTCGCTGTTGCCGTGTCTTTTGATTTTTCATTCACTCGCACACACCTTGAAAGGCCTGCCGGGTGCTTTAGTACAATGTGCCGTTTCAGGTTCGCTGTTGACGTTGTTGATGTATGGAGTTGCTTCTTGAAACCCGGCGGGCAAAGTTTACACAAAAAGGTCAGATTTTTCCCACCTGGATCATGACTGACCTTTTCATAAAATAGTTTTAAGTAATCATACATATCATCATCAATCATAGATGGCGTATTAATGGTGGAGGCACAGTCTGAGGTAGTGCTGCTGCCTTCATTTGTTTTTGCCTCCATGCTTCACATGTTGATGACGCATGCGGCAGTGCGACCATATATGCATATACATAGACGCCTCATTGAACGCTGGACCGTACGTCAACGTCGCCGCCATATTGGAGGAGGCAGATCTGCCCCGTGAACTAATACAAGTCAATGGAGTGAACTTTATCAAGCTCTTTCTACAAAGTGCTATAAGCTAATGTCTCTCATTTACACATTCACACACGTAGGGATATATTCAGGAAACAGAGAGGAACCAAAAACAACGTCTGTAACGTTCTCTGAGGATTATAAACGTTAGCTAATCCTCATATGTTCAGTATACAGGTCGGCACCAAACCATTTTATAATGTTTTTATGAGTGTTTACAGCTGCTAATGTATGTAACGCTGTTACTGTGATGATACATGACAATTCAATATTCAATCTGTGTTATAATAACCAGATCCTGACACATCCTAACAACAGTTAAGAATCAGACACTGCCAAGATCATTGTATACACTTTAAACTGCTTCCACTTAACGTTATAATGAATGCATACCTCCCGCTAGCCCTTGAGTTGCACATTGATCAAAGCCTCTTTCCTAAGGGAAAACAGAATTTTTAGAAAAAGCTGAAAAGGTCTTGGTCTAGGCTCATTGATTGTAGACAAAATCACAGCATGGATTTACGGAAATTAATATGTAAAACTGTTATTGTTGTTCAATATTGTTTATTTTTAGACTCCTGAAGGCATCATTTTACCATCTGATGCAGTCACTCTGAAGTCAGGGATCCACTCTGGAAGTTACAAACTTGCTGAAATTGTCAGGTGAGTATTTTACCTTATTTGTCTTTAACTACTTACATCTGACTTTATTAAATGTATATTTATATGTTTTGTTGTCTGTAAATTTACATTTGAAATCCATAGTCTTGCTCTGGTGGGCTTGTATCCTTGTCACCTGACTGAAAGAAGGTTTGGCTGTAGATAGAGCCCTCAGCTCTTTATTTATCCAGGCTTTGCAGTTGGGGGAATGGTTTTATTACTTTTGTGATCACCATATCATCAACAAATGTGATTTGGTGATGTATGATGTCACTATTAAGACTGATGTTATCAGTGGGGGCACTTTTCAATGCGTGCCTCTGCTATCAAAATAGTCTAGTATGTAGTTTCATGTATTCATCGTTGTTGTTTTTTTACTGATAGTTTTACCCTTTTTAGATGAAGTGGTATTAATCCTCTCATCTAACTCCCAGCAGAAATGTTAAACTATTCCTTTAAACTGATGAGTAATTAATCTATCGAGATTAACTGTAAAAAAAAAACACACATCTAAACAAAGTGTTATATACATTTAACCCCAAATGAACTATGACCTAATCTTATCAACTTAATAGGACAGAAAATAAAGGTAGTACAGCCATTTCTATTTATTGCACAGTTTACCAGCCAACCTGAGCGCCTTACACCTTTTTTTCCTAAACATCAATTATTGTGTCGTTACTGCTCTCACAGTATAAACATATAACACTTTGTAACAGCTCCTTTGGGTAAGAATCCATTGTCTGATCCATGGGATCTCAAGTCTGATTCATATGTTACCATCAGTCTCAAAATGTTTCTGAATATTTGAAATATTTGCCTGATTACTGAAATATTTGTTCTTGTATGTTTCTGTGTTTAGTCCTGGTTTGTGGAAGGTAGTGGCAAGGCTGGACAGCAACCCACAGCAGAGCTACTCTGCAGAGTTTGAGGTAAAAGAATATGGTAAGTCCCTCATGACCCATGAACCTTTATTAACCTTTTACATTCCAATACTTTTTAACTGTCTGGACATGTAAAAATAACCTCATTAATTAATTAATTAATTAATTCATTCATTCATTCATCTATCTTTCAGTGCTGCCCAGTTTTGAGGTGAAGCTGACACCTGTGAGCCCCTTCTTCTATGTGGACAGTCCAGAGCTCACTGTCGACATCAGAGCAACGTATGTATCTATTTATTTATTTATTGTTGCATCTGAAGAGACCAAGTGTGATTGGTAGATTGATTGGATTTGTAGATGTAGTTTTAATTGTCCATCTTTTGTGGTTTTAGGTATCTATTTGGTGAAGAGGTGGATGGAATGGCCTACGTGGTATTTGGGGTTATTAAAGATGGAAAAATGAGCTTTCCAAGTTCTATTCAGAGAGTGGAGGCAAGCACATTTTAAGACTTTTTTAAATTTCTATCAGTTTGCCAATAGATTGGTCGAGCTGACCCTATTTTCCTGTACTTTCACTGACTGTAGTTCAACGTGCACTTTTGTATTATGTCACATTAGATAAAGCAGGGTAATGGAAATGCCACACTAAAGAGAGAGCACATCACACAGACCTTCCCAGAGATCCTCAGCCTGGTGGGGAGCCCCATATTTGTAGCTGTCAGTGTGCTGACAGAAAGCGGTGAGAAGGACAGAATGTTTGTTTTTTGCCCATTCAGTATTTTTGCTCATGTGTGATTCATAATATTTCAGCATCAAAGAAACTAAGAGTATTATTGTGTCGAGGGGAAAAGGAAATAAATATACCAGGAAGTTTTCTGTAATCAATTTGTGTATGAACGTATCTGTGTTTCTGCATCAACTCACAGGTAGTGAAATGGTGGAGGCCGAGTTAAGAGCTATCCAGATTGTCACATCACCGTACACCATCCACTTCAAGAAAACACCCAAGTACTTCAAACCAGGAATGTCCTTCGATGTTGCGGTAAAGTACATTAAGTAATTTACATTTACATAGTTATATTGCTACTTAATAATTATAATTGGTCAGTGCACTGTTTTCATGTAATTTCATTATGGTGCAAAAGTGCTCAGATAGTTCAGCTGTTTGTGTCTCTGATGGCAGGTTGAAGTCGTGAATCCTGATGAAACTCCTGCACAAGGTGTTGCAGTGGTGGTTGATCCAGGCCTGGTGAAGGGAGTCACTGAAGCCAATGGAATGGCAAGGATTACCATCAATACAGTGGAAACCAGTGGACAACTACAGATTACAGTATGTCTTTACAATGAATTGATTTTCATTTAAACCTTTGCATTACAGCGACTTGTTGGCAGATGAATGCTAAGATAAAACATTTAAAGAATGGGTAAGGCTGATGGAAACAGTAAGTGTTGGATTTTATACAGTGTATGACTTTTATCAACTGATGTTGATCTCTTTTTATTATTTAATTTGGTTACTTTACTTGGTTTTGATATTTCCCCTTTTGTAGATTACATTGGGAAAGCCTTTGTAACCTCCATACCTTGTGTGTTTGTATTTACTGTGTGCATTTATTTGCAGGCAAAGACCAGTGATCCTCATATTACACTTGAAAGGCAAGCATCGGCCACCATGACAGCTCTCCCACATACTACTAAAAGCAACAATTACATCCACATAGGTGAGGAACAACCTGAAATAATATCCGATGGTAATATCAGTGGTGATGGTTTAGGCAGTGCTGCCTAACTACAATGCATAACAGCCCCCTAAATTTCCAGAAACTAATTGTGGTATGTTTTTATCACAGGTGTGAATACAGCTGAAGTCACATTAGGAGAAAACCTTAAAGTCAACTTCATGCTTACCAAGCATGAACAAATCGACATCACATACCTAGTGAGAGTTGTTTTGCACCCATAAATTTGTGCACATGCTTGAGTGTTTGTGTTGCTTTCAGCAGTTGGTGTACCTGTGACATAAGTGCTGATGTATGAATCTGTGTCCCCAGATTCTGAGCAGAGGCCGGCTGGTAAAAAGTGGTCGTTACACATCAAAAGCCCAAGTACTGATATCCATGATAGAAATCGTGACCAAAGAAATGCTGCCATCGTTCCGCATCATAGCCTTCTACCATACAGATGACAATGAAGTGGTATCAGACTCTGTTTGGGTGGATGTCAAGGACTCCTGCATGGGCTCGGTGAGACACATGACACTAGGTGGCCCAACAATAAACCCTTGCACAAAATGATTAATATATTGTAGGGTATATTTTTTATTCATAAATAACATTAGCAAATACGAAACTGCAAGTCTAATTCATTGACCTCCACTTTAGCTGAAGTTGGATTCAAGCCGACCTGCTAACTCCTATGAGCCTCGCAAGATGTTTGGTCTGAAGGTCACAGGAAATCCAGGAGCCACGGTGGGACTGGTCGCAGTTGACAAAGGCGTCTACGTCCTAAACAACAAGCACCGCCTCACTCAGAAAAAGGTCCTTTAATCTCATATTTATCTTTAAAAATCTGAACAGCTTTGTATAACAAATACACACATTTTAGCTTCCAAGTTTGTTAGTATGTTGCCTCAATATTTGCCTTGTCTTGCAGAATATTAGTGATATGCTAGATTTCCTAATAAAACCCTGGCTGATATCACTGATACCATTACCATAATAATATTTCGTACAAAAAGCATGCTGTTTTATTAAGCTGATTTATTTTGCTACGGACCCGTTGATGTGAAGGAATTCCAGGCAGTTGCCTTGGCAAGGTATGACTCTGCAACTTGTTGAGTTAAGAATATTCGAATGCAAATCCAAACACTGCTAGAAAAATGCAATGAGCAGCACATGAGAGGGGCACACACCAGGCACATAGTAACACAGGAAAACTATGGTTTTGCTGGTGAAGTGTCCCAAGTGTCTCCGAATTGAGCTTTACCTGCCTGAAACATCTTAAGCTCGCGGTTGCTGGAGGATGCATCGTGTGCTGTGCTTCTGGCCCGTGTTATAGGTCACACAATATGAGGTTATTTGACCTCATCATATTCTGTATTTTGATTAAATCTCAGATGTTTGTGTACAAGGTTTGTAGTGTTGCCAATTCAGAGAACTGAAAACATCTCCACATTTGTTTGCATATGACTATGAAAAGCAGGAGAAGAGGTAGTTCCTATCAACTGGTTATTATTTAGCCTAAATCCTGGTGATAGCGTAGTTAATTTCTAATGTGTCCCCTACACATTTACCCCAAATTACTGAGTTTAGGTATCCATCTTTACATGTGAGGATCGATCCTAGAACAGAAATGTATGGGATATACACATTTCTGTATGGATCACAAATTACAGCAAATGCATTGCTTGAGTAAATGTTCCTAAAGTCATATCCAAACTGTCATGTGAGTTTACAGTTATGTCTTTTTAGCTTACAATGTGTAACCCTGCTACGTATCCTTTTCCTTTTTCTTTGTGAGAATGACTTCCACTTTCTCTTTGCTAAGGTGTGGGACATTGTAGAGAAGTCCGACACAGGCTGCACACCAGGTGGAGGAAGGGATGCTATGAGTGTGTTCTTTGATGCTGGGCTGTTGTTTGTGTCCAGCACGACTTATGGCACTCCCTACAGATTGGGTAACATGACTTTTGTCTTCTCTCCACTGAACATATACACCAATGAAATATTAAAAGCTCTTTTGAACACCTTCAGGGAATTTCTAGAAATTTGACACAATCGTCCACTCGGAATTAAGGATGAGCTAATTCAATTTTGGTGCTCAAAGGTCACTGTGACCTAACAAAACACATTGTTGGCCACAATCCAAGAATTTACAAGCTCACTAAACTAAAGGGCCAAACGCACTGTAAACATCAGATGCTTACGTCCGAACATGCACCAAAAAGATTATGAAGCACATCATACTGCTTTGATGCCCATGTGCCGACCCTGTATCTGATTTTGCCTGCATTTCTGTAGCCACAGTACCCGTTTGGAGTGATCAAAGGAAAAAAAAAATCAGGAGAGACATCAACTTTAAAAAAAACTATGGTAATTGTAGAGATCTTCTGCGCAATAGTGATAACTTCTGTGACACCAAGAACAGCCTGTCATAAATTTCTTCCAAGTTTTGACTGCGTATATTATGTAAGTCAGGACAAAAAATTATGTAAATTCCACCCTGAGCTGTGCGTTGAGGCACAAGGCCACAAGGCTCTAAATGTAGTTAACGTACGTTTTTTGAAGATATGTTGAAGATCTTTTCTTTGCTGTGTTTCCAGAATTTAAATGTCCGGCCCCCAGCAGGAGGAAACGGACTACTATAATGGAAGTGACAACCAGCTTAGGTAAGAACCACAGCTCTACACAAGCCAGTAACCACCTATTCAGTCATTGTCTGCCTCACAGTTCAGCCTCTCTAAAATGTTACTTAAACTGGCACAAACCAACTTTTTTGCTTTAAATTATGATTTTGAAGTCACTACTAATTGCACAAGGCAATGGCTGGAGAAAGTACCACATATCGATTGGTTCCCTGCAAACCTTGCTTTCACAGTGCTATCTGGCTGGATTTCTAACACAACACGTTGCCCTGAGATGAGGGTTTCTCTGTACAATTGCCAAGTTGCTAATGCTATCTTTGCGATGGGGGGAATTGAACAGTTGTCTGTTTCTGTTTTACTTTCTTAAGATGTCAGTCTGTTATATCAGAATGGTATTTTTAATGTATGTCTTTCCAATATTATCTTGTGCTTTGGCAGGTTTCTTCTTTATTTTCATCCTCTTTTGCCTTTTTGATGGGTTTTTGAGGATAGAGGATGACTAAACATTAGGAACAATCTCAGAGTTTAATTTGCCTTGTTCAGTTGTTTTTGTTTTTTTTTGTTTTTTTTTTCAACTTTCCAGTACACTGTTCTTTTTGTACTCCATACCTTATCACCTCTGTGTCTCCTCCACAACCCTCTTTCTTTCCAGTGAGTAAATATCAAGTCCAACTGCAGCGTGACTGTTGTTTGGATGGCATGAAGAAGACTCCTGTTTCATACTCCTGTGAGAGGCGCAGCGATTACATTGTGAATGGTGCAGCCTGTAAGGAGGCCTTCTTGTACTGCTGTAAGGTGATGGAAAACCAGCAAGATGAATGGAAGGAGGATAGCCTCAAACTGGCTCGAGGTAAGAGACGGGGACAAGGGATGGAGGGTTAACTGATGTCACCATGTTGGTGTTCTTCTGAGAGCCAAAGGTTTTATACTATTGGCTCACAAACCTTGTTAGAAGCTGGAACCAACTGTCAGAATTTAACACAGCATTGAACCAAACAAACAATTTGATTGACAGACATTTTAAAACAGTTGAATCACAATCATAATAATGTTTTAAGAAAAAGAGGTACTTTTATTCTCTATTTATGTAATTATTATTGCCAATATGACCTTTGATTATGATGTTCCAGGAACAACACCAACATATTACCTCCACATGTGATGTTTTGGTCTCAAGCGCTGTGTGTGACGAAATACAAACATCACATGTAGGAAATGATCATGGGAGCATTATCTAGCCTGTGAGCCCTATTTATGTATTTTTGACTTTTGCTTCAGTCCAGCATTAAATGTATTAACTATTTTAATAACACTTTAGCTGATCAGGAAGACAACAGTTACATGGACAGTAGTGAAATTGTTTCCCGCACCAAATTCCCTGAAAGTTGGCTGTGGTCAGATATCAAACTGCCTACTTGCCCTAAACAGACTCCAAACTGGTGAGACAACTGAAACCTGTACACACAACAATCCCACCCATTACTTTTAGAAATGTATGGCTCCCCTAGACCTCTGGAAGTGTCTAAGCTTGTCTTTTGTTTCAGTGACACCACGACATTGCAGAAAAATGTTCCTTTGCAAGACTCAATCACAACCTGGCAGTTCACTGGAATCAGTCTGTCAAGAACTCACGGTGAGGATTCAGTGAATACAATCTGTCTCCCATTCCACACTTTTTATAATTTCTTTGTATTTGTCATTACTCTCTTTGGTATCCCTCTTATCTTTAAGGAATCTGTGTCGGGGAACCATTAGAGGTAATTGTCCGGAAGGAATTCTTCATTGATCTCAGGCTGCCCTACTCAGCTGTTCGAGGAGAGCAGATAGAAGTCAGGGCTATCCTTCACAACTACAGCCCTGATCCTATCACTGTAAGTAGAATAAATTAAACCTTTAGGAACAGTGTTGTTTAAAACACCCAGAGGTCATGCTTAAATTATTTACTCAAGTAAAAGATTTACTCAAGTGAAAGATTCTAATCTAATATTAAATGTTTCTTTTTTTTAGATAAACTTTTTTTGGGTTGTTTACAGCTAGATTGGGACAGCTTAGAGAGTGGCAGGAGATGGGGGAGAGAGTGAGGGAGGTACATGGGTTGCCCTCTCTACCAGCTGTACAAACCCCCTGTACAATAGTTTAAAAAAGTAATTTTCTGGTAATACATTTCAAGTATCCTAAGTACACGTAATGAATTGTACAGTATATGCTATATACTCTGGCTCTACAGATTATCAGCCTGATTGGTTATCCGATCAGATATGTAATGTTTTTTCATTCCAATTGGGTAATTTATTTTATTGGCATTTTATTGCCAATAAAATAAATGACCTAAATCAAATAAATCTAGTGGAATAAAATGTACAAAGTTTGCCTCCAAGATGTAGTGGAGTGGAAGGCAGCAAAAAATGGGGGAAAAGTACAGGTATCACAGATACTTAATTACATTTCATTACAGTCCAAGAAACAATGTAAAGCATCACAGTTATTCAAATTAAGAATGTGATCAATATCAAAACTGATGATTATGATCCTTATTACCCACGCTATGGGGGGGGTCTTCATCTTTTCTGAAAGTGGATAGACAGGAAATGAGAGATGAGGGGGATGTGACATGCAGTAAGACCGGGGTCCACTGCATATATGGCATGCACTCTTAACCACTTGACCACCTGTGCACTTGGGAGTCTAAATCTTTGATCTTTTGGATCTCCTCAGTGTCTTTCTCCATCTTTTCTCATGTCATTTTCAAGGTGCGTGTGGATCTGATTGAGACGCCACATGTGTGCAGTTCAGCCTCTAGACGTGGAAAATATCGTCAGGAGGTCAAAGTTGGGCCCCAAACTACACGATCTGTACCCTTCATCATTATTCCCATGAAGGATGAAGAAGATTATCCCATTGAAGTCAAAGCAGCTGTTAAAGACTCATCGCTCTATGATGGAGTTATGAGGAAGCTGCGGGTGGTGGTAAGGGAAACACACTCCACGTAGTGAATTTAGAGCCTTTTTATGCCACAGTGAACAGTATATTTATTTATTGTAGTAATGCATATGTTTGGAATTTAGCATTTCATCTCCAGCCTTTAATGCTACTTTCATGCTGGGAAACCAATTTGGACAGATGTTCTGCTGGGTTTTGTTTTTGTAGCCACTCGCTATAGAATTGAATATAGTCATACTCATCAAATCCCCAAAATGTGACAACATAATACAGTGTTCGAACATGCCCCAGCAGCTTTTTCTTATCTAAACTCCCTAAAAAAAAAAATCACATCATGTACCTGTAGTCTCCAAAAATCCTTACACATCACTGTTGAAAAGTTGTCTATTTCATGTCAGGCATGTAAGTGTGCGTCAAGATGGGAAAGTCAGGAATATAGGCAGTCCTAGCAGACAGGAACATTTCAGTGATTAGCAGCTAAAATCCACTTGCAGGCAGGTTCATGTGGCTCGAAAGCAAAGCACATAGGAGCCTTGGACATTAGAAACTTGAACAGTCTGACACAGACTTAGGGAAAGAGGCTGGTATAAGTACTACAGGACTGATGAAGGAAAATGGAAACAGGAACCTGTAGAAGGTCTGGAGAATTGGCTGGACAACACAGGAGAAAAGTCTTAGCGGCGACTGGTGGACAGTGAGGGAATCACAGTGAAGGGGCCTGGGGAAGTGTTGCTGAACAGTGGGTCAGAAGACTTGGTACGAATGTGGTCAACATTGATTGTTGGTCGGAAACAAGACACAGACACCCAGGTTGAAGTCGGTTATGTGAAACAGACAACTTTTTGGGGCTTAAATTTGAACAAATTCCTACTGCATGACCCATAAATAAGAAAGACAAGATAGGATATTTTATCAAACAAGTAATATAGTTGTTACACATTGGCATGTAAAGAATACTAAAAAATAGCTTAGATTTTTAATGTTTGTTTTATTTCTTGTTTTTCCAGCCTCCAGGTGTACTGGTTAAATCTTCTCAGACTGTAACTCTAGACCCAGCTAATAAAGGTGTAGGTGAGTTCACCCATTAAATAGTGACGGTATAGTAATTTAGAAACATTATGTGTTCATCATTTGCTAAGTGATCCCCCAACTTTCCCACTGTTTCTCTCTGTAGGTGGTGTCCAAGAAGTAATTATCAACAGTAGAATTCCTAAAAAAGATATGGCTCCAAACACGCCTTCTACAACACAGATCTTTGCAACAGGTGAGATATCTTGTTATATTTGCACAATGGTTTGTGATGTACGATATACCTGTGCGATAATCTCTGCATTGGTGCATACAAGTGCACTATGCTCTTACATTCTTTTGGTTTTGGAATATTTTTATAGAATAGAATGTGGATTACATATACATTCCCCTGTGAAAACTCACATGTGAAACCCATGGGGTTAGATGATAAACCCATGTTAAAATCCATGGTAAACCCATGCAAATGACCATGACTATGAGATTGAATTTATGGATACAATTTTGTGGGTTTTCTCTCTAATGTCCTAATGAACCCCTGGTGATTTACTGTTACTTGATGAACAGATCACTTTACTTGTTGCCAAAGGAACCGCTGTCAATGGTTAACAGTACTGGGGTCCAAGTAAATGTTGCTAGAGTCAGGACTGAACACAAATTCTCAGGACCAACTGATGACCTTTATTTGATCACTGCATGGGTCACTGCTACAAATTGACAAACATCAGTATTATCAGTTTTGTCAGGAGTGTATGATTGTGTTGTGAGCTGTAAGTTAAAGCTCAGCAAATTATATACATGTGGAGGAATGGGGTCTAGCATGGTGAAGGGGAGAGAACCAGAGCATGGCCTGCAGCCAGCTTAGATACAGATGAGCCAGGCAGTGCAGGTGTGTTACATCTCCCTGATGGACCTGACAATTCCCTCCCTACAGGACCTTTTCACAGGAAATATATAAATATGCAAATAGCACATGTGTTCTGAGCACCACATATAAACCTATAATACCTCATGTAAAACTTGTGAGCATCCTTTGATACCCAGGGCAAGCCATAAACCGGTTGAGCCATCTGTTGGTGGTATGAAAAGGAGAAGCGCCATGTAGGGACTGAGGCGCCTTTTTCCCAAATGTGCTTCACATGTTACAACTTGTGGTAATATGTATTCCACATGTGCTCATGTCACAGCACATTAACACATCTTCAAAATGTCACAACAGATGGATACATGTTTTTTTCTTTAAGGGACTTCAGCTGACTCCTTCATGTTGAAGTAGTTCAGGCATCTGATTAGGATGTCTCCTGGGAACCTTCCCTTGGAGGTTTTTCCGAGCAAGTCTGACTGGTAGGAGACATTGTTGAGCCTGGAATACCCCTCTTAGTCTGCTACCACTGCAACTTAACACAGGTTATGTGTGATTCATAGATAGATGGAAATGTTCTGAGGGATCTTCGCACTCGCAGGTTGGTTTAGATGTTTCGTTGGTTTATAACGTTTAGGTTTTTCTGTGTCTGTGTCTGTATGCAGGGAGAGAACAAGTATCTGCACTGGTGGAGAATGCTATTAGTGGACAATCAATGGGTACTCTGATCCAAAAGCCCTACGGCTGTGGAGAGCAGAACATGGCCGCCATGACTCTACCTGTGATTGCAGCCACATATTTGGACAAAACCAATCAGTGGGAAGCTGTTGGTTTTGAGAAACGTGCTGAAGCCCTCCAACACATCAAGACTGGTAAGCGCGCACACACACACACTGTCCTCCTCCTGCTCATGCAGTAAAGGATAAAATTAATTTCTGGTATCCCTGCCCACTTTATCCAATCAGGATTTTTTTTGATGATGAATAGTTTTATTTCGGTTACAATATAAAATACTTAAATTATGTGCAATCAACTGGCAAATATTACCATACAGACAAAATCAAAATTTTAAACAAACTCTGTAACCGAAAAAGGAATAGGCTGAAGCCTAGGCTTATTTTTGCCTGTCCTGTGCAATCCATGAAATAACCCAAAATATCAGTAATATATAAAGAAGAAGAAAACACAAAAAAAACATAACAAAAATGTACTCTAAATTCTAACTTCTTAATCATTTCACATTTCAGTCATTTTACATTGTAATCCTTAATTATTTTACCTTTCAATGTTTTTTTGAAACTCAACAGTGATAATAATGATAATAATAATACATTTTATTTAAGAAGCACCTTTCAAGACACTCAAGGACACTTTACAGGGGGACATCAGAATAAAACAATGGATAAAAAAAACATCAATTTAAAACATTCAATAGAACAACATTCAGACATCCAAATTCAAAGAAAAAAAACATACAATAAACAACATTCAAAACATCAATGAACATACAGTGAAAAACAATTAATAAATCAACAATAGAGGTAGGGCGGTGTAACAGTTAGGGGTGGAGTGAATAGGCAGTTTTAAACAGGTAGGTTTTGAGTCTGGTTTTGAAAACAGGGAGAGAGTTGGTATTACAGGTGTCGGGTGGTAAGGAGTTCCAGAGCTGGGGAGCAGAGCGGCTGAAAGCTCTTCTCCCCATGGTGCGGAGGTGTACAGGGAGGACAGTGAGGCGGAGGGAAGAGGAGGATCTGAGGGAGCATGCTGGAGTGGAGATGCGAAGGAGATCAGACAAGTAAGGAGGGGCGAAGTTGTGAATAGCTTTGAAAGTGTACAGAAGGATTTTGAATTGAATTCTTTGTTTGATCGGGAGCCAGTGAAGCTGCTGTAGGATGGGGGTAATGTGGTGGGAAGAAGGGATTTTGGTGATGATTCGTGCAGCAGAGTTTTTAACCAGTTGAAGCTTATGGAGGGACTTGTGAGGGAGACCGAGAAGAAGAGAGTTGCAGTAATCTAAACGGGAGGTGATAAGACTGTGGACAAGGATGGAGGCAGTGCTGGGGGTGAGGGAGGGACGGAGTCGGTTGATATTTTGTAGGTGATAGTAGTGATCTACACAATTTCAGTTCATCACTAAGTCCATTCCATAATTTAACTCCCAAAAATGAAACACATCTATTTTTAACATTAGTTCTCACTTTACATATTTCAAAGACACGCAATCCTCTTAAATTATAGTTTTTTTCTCTCAATTTAAAAAAAATGTTTAATACAGGTGGGAAGGCTTTTATTCTTTGCTCGAAATAATATTTCTAATGTTTTTATATATACAATGTCTAAGAATTTTAAGATGCCAGACTTTATAAATAGTGTATTATAGGGTCTATGTATGTCCTGCATGTATTTCCCCAAACTTCAACACAATATGACATATATGGCATTATAAGTGAGAAGCATAATATACGCAGACATTTATTGTTTAACAAATCCCCTACTTTGTAAATAATACCAATAGATTTAGCTATTTTTTAATATATTCTATATGTGGCTTCCAACTGAATTTATGATCTAAAATTACTCCCAAGAATTTAATCTCATATATTCTTTTAATTTCACAATTAGCCCTAACACCACCAAACACCATACATTTTGTTTTATTTTCATTTAATGATAACTTATTAATATCAAACCTTTTAACATGATCAACTCCTTTTCTACTGTTGACAACAATTCTTTAATGTCTGGTTCTGAACAAAATAAATGTGTATCATCCACAAATGTAATGAATTTCAACTTATTAAATACTGTACAAATATCATTCAAATAAAGTATAGATAACTTAGGTCCCAATACCGAACCCTGTGGTACACCACAAGTGACTTTTCCTAAAAGTGACAAAGTATTATTAATTTTTACATACTGAAACCTATTATTTAAATACCTTCTTATCCAATTTAGTGTAACACCTCTTATTCCATAACACTCCAATTTCTGCAGTAGTAAGGAATGATTAATTGTATCAAACGCTTTGCGTAAATCAACAAAATCACCTACAGCATATTGTTTCTTCTCTATAGCTGTAGCTATATTTTCTACAAATTCCATCAGTGCTAAGGATGTTGACCAGTTGCTCCTAAACCCATATTGATGGTCACTCGGTAACTCATATTTCTCCATAAAATTATCCAGTCTGTTTACAAACAATTTTTCGAGTATTTTTGAAAACTGAGGTAGCAAAGACACAGGTCTGTAATTTGATATAATATGTTTGTCACCATTTTTATAGATTGGGACCACCTTAGCCATTTTCATCATATCAGGAAAAATACCTGTTTAAAAAGATTTATTACATATATAAGTAAATGGTTTGAGGACACAGTCCATTACTTCCTTTATAAGTGACAATCAATAGTATTATCATCTGTGGATTTTTTACTCTTAAACTTCCGTACCACTTTTAATACATAACTCTCACAAACTCCACCAAGAAACATTGAGTTGTTACTGTTGAATGCAAAATCATAATTATGGTCTACATCACTAATTTCCCTTGCTAAATTTGGGCCTACATTGACAAAAAAATCATTAAACTCATTAGCAATTTCCTCTGGATTTTCAATACTTGAATTGTCATTTTTTACAAAATATGTTGGAAAATCATTTTTACTACAGTTTTTTTTTTATCAAACCATTGAGCACTCTCCAGGTACCCTTAATGTTATTTTTGTGTTTTTGCAGCAAATGATCAAAATAGTATCTTTTGTGCAGTCTCATAATAGATGTCAATTTGTTTTTATATTTATATTTATATTTATATTTATGTAGATGTAGAAAGAGATTGGTATCTGCAAAACAGGAACTTAGTTAAAATGATGACAATGCTTACAGCAGCTTTAATGCCCTTTGCGTGTGATTGTAAAGTTTCGGAATTGCTAGAAGTGGTATAAAAAATACAGTGTGATAGAAAGCCATGCATGCCACCCCTGACCCAGAGGTCCAAGCTGCTGACACAAAAAGTTGTCTGAATGCAAACACATAGACTAGAGAGGTTTTCACCAGGATTGTCTCTCAAAAACTGCCATCAGAATCATATGACAGATGCTGTAACCAGGGTTGGGAGGGTTACTTTTAAAAATAGATAATATTCTTATACTATACTACAATACTTATTACCCGTTTAAAAAATACAGCCAGTAAACTAATCCAAGTATCACCATATTGAAGTAATTTCACTTGATTACTTTCTGTTACTTTTGGATTACCTCATACCAAATATACGCAAATAAAGACAAATAAAATAACATAAATATAGCAAGATGTCTTCTATTAAATCTTAACACACAAGTGTGTAATTCTTACAGAATACATACTTGTGTATTTATAGATATATACACTTGCATTTGGTTTAACTCAAGACCAGAGTAATACAATGTCTCCTCAAAATGAATAAGATTCAGTAGAGCTGTATGGTGGTCAAAAAAATCTTTGTGTGTTTTGTTTGGGTCCAGGCTACCAGAATCAGCTCCCCTACCGTAAAGATGATGGGTCTTTTGCTGTCTTTCGTGACTCCAAAAGCAGCACCTGGTGAGGCATCCAGACTTTTTTATGAAGTCATGTCTTAATGTTTGCACATCTACCTCTCACTTACATCCTGACTATAGGTGTATTTCATGTGCAAATAAATGAAATTATACTATAACAGCCTCCTCTCCGCTCCTCTCAAAGGCTGACAGCTTATGTTGCCAAGGTGTTTGCCATGGGCAACAGTCTGGTGGCAGCGCAAAAGAACCTCATTTGTGACGCTGTCAAGTATCTGACTCTCAACGCACAGCGACCTGATGGCATGTTTACAGAAGATGGATATGTGTTCAGTAGTTCAATGCGCGTGAGTGTATCATTTTTGTTGACATTAATTTTTCATCCATCCATCCATCCTTTTTCCTCCGCTTATCCAGGGCCGGGTCGCAGGGGCAGCTGTCCGAGCAGGGACGCCTAGACTTCCCTCTCCCCGGACACTTCCTCTAGCTCGTCCGGGAGGATCCCAAGGCGTTCCCAGGCCAGCTGAGTGACATAGTCACTCCAGCGTGTGAACACCTCCCGAGGAAGGCGTCCAGGGGGCATCCGATACAGATGCCCGAGCCACCCCAGCTGGCTCCTCTCAATGCTGAGGAGCAGTGGCTCTACTCCGAGCTCCTCCCGGGTGACAGAGCTCCTCACCCTATCTCTAAGGGAGTGCCCTGCCACCCTGCGGAGGAAACTCATTTCGGCCGCTTGTATTATTCTTGTATTATTCTATTACTCTTTCGGTCATGACCCAAAGTTCATGACCATAGGTGAGGGTAGGAACGTAGATTGACAGGTAAATCGAGAGCTTCGCCTTCGGCTCAGCTCTTTCTTCACCACGACAGACCGATACAACGGCCGCAGCACCGATCCCCCTGTCAGTCTCACACTCCATCCTTCCCTCACTCGTGAACAAGACCCCAAGATACTTAAACTCCTGCACTTGAGGCAAGAACTCTCCCCCAACCCGGAGGGAGCAAGCCAGCTTTTTCCGGTCGAGAACCATGGCCTCAGACTTGGAGGTGCTGATCTTCATCCAAGCTGCTTCACACTTGGCTGCAAACCGCCCCAGGACATGCTGGAGGTCCTGGCTCGATGGAGCCAACAAGACAACATCGTCCGCAAAAAGCAGAGATGGAATCCAGTGGCTCCCGAACCAGACCCCCTCCGGCCCCTGACTACGCCTAGAAATTCTGTCCATAAAAATAATGAACAGAACCGGTGACAAAGGGCAGCCCTGCCGGAGTCCAACATGCACCGGGAACAGGTCTGACTAACTGCCGGCAATGCAAACCAGGCTACTGCTTCTGTCGTACAGGGACCGTACAGCCCTTAGCAGAGGGCCTCTGACCCCGTACTCCCCGAGCACCACCCACAGAATGCTACGAGGGACACGGTCGAATGCCTTCTCCAAGTCCACAAAACACATGTGGACTGGTTGGGCAAACTCCCATGAACCCTAGAGCACCCTGCGGAGGGTATAGAGCTGGT
Organism: Sparus aurata; assembly: GCF_900880675.1. Lineage (NCBI taxonomy): Eukaryota > Metazoa > Chordata > Actinopteri > Spariformes > Sparidae > Sparus > Sparus aurata. Next base: position 28,002,264 of record NC_044187.1, on the reverse strand, counting down.
CCAGTGTTACACGGCCATGAAAAAAAACGAAAACTGCACTGTTCCTCCTGAATCTGAGGTTTGACTATCAGCCGAATTCTCCTCTCCAGTACCCTGGAGTAGACTTTCCCAGGGAGGCTGAAGAGTGTGATCCGGTAGTTGGAACCAGTGCCGGCCCTGAGTAATTTGGTGCCCTAGGCAAAATCTTAGCCAGTGCCCTCTTGCATCGCAATCAATTATACAATCAATTTTCATACACTTACACAGAAACTGTATGTATGTATTCAAGATTTTATTTCTTTTAAGTCAAAAATATCACACCAAATAAAAACTAAGGAAAGAAACAAGTGATAAAAATACAATATAAATAAGGCACTGTGCAAACATATTATCTCTCAGCCGCAGCAAGTGCAATCTCTCACTTATCTATTGTCAGCCGCTTTGCAAAATGACCTCCGACTCCTTCCATATTGCCATGTGGGTATTGTGCTCCTGGCTATCCTCATGAACCTTCCGCAAGTGGCTTGCATTTGTCCAGTCCTTTAGTCCTTCCTTATTAAGTCTGTATTATTTTGGAGAAAACATTTAGCAGCAGTAGCAGTGCAATGTATCATTTCTGTTTGAGTACATCAGCCAGCTTCTTTTGATTTTTATCAGCATTGACAAAGACTCTGGTACAAAAGTCATGTTGACACTCTCCCATCTTTGTTTTTGGGAAATGTGTCACTGCTTTTTTATTTGAAATGGTCCTCTATGAACTAACTCTTATCTCACTTTGTCAGTAAGAAGAGATGACCAGTCAGTTTTTAGTCTTGATGCTGTCACTCTGCTGTGCTGAGGTAGATGGACAGGAGCACCTGATGCTGTGTCACTGGAGTGGTGGTGAAATATGTTAAGAGTGCATCTTAAGAGAGAAAAGAAGTATATGTGACCACTGCATGTTAGATTTTAATTAAAAATAACCAACAACAACCGATGCTTGATGTGTGCTATACATAAGACTAATATAGACTAATGATGAAAATGTGATGAGATTCATTCAACTTTATTGTCATCGAAAAGCAATATAGTCTAACCAGAGTGCAAGTGCAGTGTATATATTTCGCCTATGAATGATATGGGAAAGCTAAGGTGTGGAGTATTAACAGTAATACACTTTAACTGCACTTTAACACTGATGTAAACTTTAACAAACATAAACTGTGACACAATAAACCAAAGGCTTACAGCTACACTATTACAAAGGGGATGGAAAACTAATAGCATTTAACTGACATACTAGCAGGAAAGACACCTGTAAAATAACACCTGAACAGGTCTAACGTTAACTTTCCAAATGTCCCTGATTAATTTAAGGTAACATTAACACACGTCGACTCAGCTATTTATTGATTATCAAACAATGCTGCTATCGTCCGAAGTAAGCTAGCAAGCTAACACTCTGCTCCAACAACGGTAACTACGATCATTAAACTATTAATTTAATTCGCTTCATCACATTGACGTTACTGTACCTGTATCTTCTTCACGTTTTCCTTCCTCTTCTTTCCTTCTTTTCCTTCACTGGGTGCCAGATGGTTTCAGTCTTTTGGACCTTGTGGTTTGGACCTACAGTATCATTAATCTCTCTCTGGGTCTTGGGGTATAGGTCCGGTCAGATTCAGGCAGCTCGCCTCTCGACATGCCCCCCTCACAGAGGACAGGTACTATGCAACGAGCCAGAATGCAGAAAAAAGGCCTCTCCGTTATTTAATAGTCCTTGCTATGACGTTATATTGCTGTGGGCTTATATAATATTTCGAAATAATACTGCTAGTAATGGCACTGGATAAATATATATATTTTTATTTCTTTTTTTTTCTTTTTTTTTCTCCCCCGTTTTCAGCGCCCCCCGTATGACGGCGCCCCTAGCATTTGCCTATACTGCCTATGCTCAGGGCCGGCTCTGGTTGGAACACACCCTCCGGTCCCTCTTTTTGAATAGAGGGACCAACACCCCGGTCTGCCAGTCCAGAGGCACTGTCCCCGACTACCACGCGATGCTGCAGAGACGTGTCAGCCAAGACAGCCCCACAACATCCAGAGACTTGAGGTACTCAGGGCGGATCTCATCCACCCCCAGTGCTTTGCCACTAAGGAGCTTCCCAACTACCTCAGTGACTTCGGCTTGGGTGATGAATTAATCAACCTCTGAGTCCCCAGCCTCTGCTTCCTCTATGGAAGGCGTGTCAGTGGGATTGAGGAGATCCTCGAAGTATTCCTTCCACCGCCCGACGATATCCCCAGTCGAGGTCAACAGCTCCCCACCTCCACCGTAAACAGTGTTGGTGGAGGGCTACTTCCCCCTCCTGAGGCGCCGGATGGTTTGCCAGAATTTCCTCGAGGCTGACCGGCAGTCCTCCTCCATGGCCTCTCTGAACTTTTCCCAGACACGAGTTTTTGCTTCCGTGACCGCCCGTGCTGCAGCACGCTTGGCCTGCCGGTACCCCGTCAGCTGCCTCAGGAGTCCCCCGAGCCAACCAGGCTCGATAGGACTCCTTCTTCAGCTTGACAGCATCCCTTACTTCCGGTGTCCACCACCGGGTTTGGGGATTGCCGCCACGACAGGCACCAGAGACCTTACGGCCACAGCTCCGAACAGCCACGTCAATGCCTGTCTCAGCCGCAATATCACCCGCTCCCTGAATTTTCAACTCGATGTAAAAAATGATCTTATCGAGAAAGAAACAGTTACATGTCATTGACTGTCATGTTCTTAAAAAAGTTTTTGTGTGTGTACTTGTAGGGTGATGTGGAAGGCAGAGATTCAGACGCCTCCATGACGGCCTTCTGCCTCATTGCCATGCAGGAGTCACACACACTATGTAACAAAAGTGTTACTGTGAGTACTTCACCTCCATACATTGTTTTCTCTTTTCCTCTTACCCTTCTTTTTCAAAGTTGTGTCCCTCTCAGCTCACTGTCTGAACAGATGTCCCGTGGGTCTGTCTGGACTCCTCTTCCTCATCTTAAAGCCCTTCTGTTATTTATTCTGTAAACATGGCACGCTGCCACTGTAGATTTTCTTTTGTGAAGGTGGGATCATTATTTTTTCTGTTATCATTACGAGCAGAGGTTTGAAAGTACAAATACTTTCTAACTGTGCATAAGTATATTTTTCAGGTTTCTTTACTTTACCTTACTATTTATTTTTCTGACAACTTTTTAATTTTACTCCCTACATTTAACACTGATATCTATACTTTCTACTCCTTACATTTTCAAAACAGGCTCTTTACTTTGGTTTTAATGCATTTTAGGGAAATTATAGATTCTTTTTTTTATTACATTTTGAAAGTATTAAAGCGAGGAACCAACATCTTGCTGTGATACTCTCTTAGAGTCTCTGGTAGACCCTAGTGTACCCGGTACGCTCTTTTGAGGATAACATCACTATCTCACACCCCAATAGTTACTGGAACTAATGCGAGCAGCTCAGTACAGCTCATTAGACACAGAGGAGAGTAACAGAGGAGCCAATCTCCTTCTCAGTCATTATTCCAGGATCAAATGTTACAACATCTCTAACTGGGTATTTAAAATACTGACTGTGTTGTCTGACTGTCCCCTGCCTATTCTCCTTTCTCCTCCCTTTCTTTCCCTTGTGTCCAGGGTCTGCAACGTAGTATAGACAAAGCAGTGGCTTACCTGGAGACGCGTCTGCCCAGGCTCACTTACTCATATGCTGTTGCCATGACGTCATACGCTCTGGCCAATGCAAACAAACTGGACCGGACGATCCTCTACAAATTTGCTTCCCCAGGTGTCGTCACACAGAAATATTCGAATAATTCATATACAGTCCCCAGGTGTAAAGATTCTGAATTTGCCAAAAATTAGAGCCGACCGAGACATTGGTCTGGTCCATTGTGTATTATAATTTTTTCTCAGTACAATATTGCAGACAACCTTACCTATCTTCGACCTAAAAGCAGGGCAATCGCCCTTGTGTGTCTCCTTCTCAGATTCGTCGCACTGGCCAGTACCTTATTCAAATCTTTACACACTGGAGGCCACAGCTTATGCTCTTCTTGCTCTGGTCAAGGTCAAGGTGAGCATGTCCAATTTGTGTTTGACCACAGATGTCATGCGACAGAATACATACAAATCATCATTCATGCTGCCTCACTGAAAGACCAGAGGGGTTGAAGGTTTTTTTGGACCAGGACCACCCCTCTGCATTTTCTAGGTCCCTTACAGCCCTTATCAAATCAAATGTAGCCTGTCTTCCCTGACTGTTAGTCATTCATTTTTTTATTATTATGACTATTCCGATTTTGTTATATTAGTCATAATGTTTACTTTATTTAAAGGTGAAATATGGAATATGAGCTGAATGCCGCCATCTAGTGTCTCAAGATCGTAGTCGCGACAACAAAAAAGTAATTCCAGCTGTCGGGTTGCCAGGTTTGGACAGGGCAGGAGGATTGAGCTGCCTCCGTTTCCTCCGTTTACTGGGTGTGGAGGTCGATGGGTCACGATCAGTATTCTCATATCTAGGATCAATGTGATATAATGAAAATAAGTATAGCAGAGGAGTTTGACCGACAAGTAACGTTAGCTAAGTTAGCAAGCGAGTTAGCTTACCGATCCAGGAGAAAGTTCGCCATTTCCGCGTGTGTTTTGATGCCGTGGAAATCCTTTACCTGAGTCCATCGAGCGTATGCTTCACCGATATTTACTGTGGTTTTTGCTCTTCTCCGGTCACTCAGCTGCTGCGACAGATAACGCACCGTTCGCTGGGGCTCTGAAGAGCTTGCAGACTCTTACCCGCCATTTTACCCAGTGTCAGCCTAGCTGTGCCAAGCTTTGCCGAGCTTTGCAGAGCATTGCCGAGGTTGCGAAATTGGCTACCCGCAATGCCGGCCACTATTTGGCTGGTACGATGTAAACAGGAAGTCGTTGTCGAACCCGTCCAAATTTCTTAAATGATTTATTTCAGACTAAATATAATTTTCAAGGAAACGCGTTACTTTTAATCTGCACCCCTCTAAACGCCCCGTGGATGTATTATTTTTGAAGAAATATAGCTTTTAATAAGCATATTACATATTCAACCTTTAACCATCTGTTTTTATATCATTATATTTATGTATTTTTGTATTTCTATGCTAATTACATTGTTATCATTCTGTGTTAGAGATAGAGTCTTTATTTTTCATTGTACATAAATACAACAAAATTTAATTGGAAAGCACCAAAAAGCACATCATTGCATGTCAAATAACAGATTTGACTGGACAGTGTGAAAATCATTAGTTTGTGAATATAGAGTATATTCATGAGTGTTAACCAATTGCAATGGTTAGAAATTTGACATTCAAACTTTAATTAAGCATCACATATAGCAGCCAATCAGAAATGACATCCTTCAAGCATTCTTATGAAATGCAGTTGTAAAAAATAAAGGCCCTTGTATTGAATAGTGAGACTAATTCGCTTTCACAGAACATCCAAACTATTTCACTTATTGATTTGTAGCCACAGCAATAACACACTGTTCACAATGTGTCAACGTGAATAAGTCATACTTTCAAGTGGAAGAAATGTTACGGGCCTACTGACAGCTGGACCCCGAAGCAGAGACAGGCAGGTGTGGTAGGTGCAAAAATGTTTATTCTAACAAAAGGCTCCACAAGTAAAAAAGCAAAAAGTGTCCGGCAAGACAGGCGGGGAAACTCAACAGCAAAAGACGCTCAGGCACAGGGCAAACTCAGGAACTCAGGCAACGAGGCAGCGAGGTACAAAGAACTGAAAAGGCACACAAGGAAAAAATATGTCAACACTTGCTGGCAAAACCGAAGGCTGCAGAAAAAAGAACAGGAGAACAGGATCAGCTTGACCGACAAGACGGAATTATCTGGCAGGGGAGAAGACCAGGGCCCGTATTCACAAAGACTTTTATCTTAACGTTATGAGTACTCCTAAATCAGACTAAAAGTTTTTATGTAGGAGTCGTTTCGTAAAAGTAATTCACAAAGTCGCTGAGACCTAATTTTAGTTATGAAAACAGTGAGCTTCTAAACTAGAAGTAACTCTGTTGCTATGGATGTTCTCATTTTAGAAGGACGCACTTAGAAGTGGTGACAACGGTGATTGGTTGTTGAGTGACAGTGGATAAAGAAATGTATTTATGTGGAGAATTAAGTGCCCCCCCCCTAAAACTAAAACGCTTAGGACAAAAATTACAAATTAGAAGATTGCGATGAAAAACGTGAATTGCCAATAAAAGCGGCATTTGCTCGAAAAGCTGCATCAAACCACTCTCCATTAAAATTCGGGAATCGTGTGTTGATAGCATTTCGCAACAATGTCCAGTATATTGTAACATGCGTCAAAGACAATTTGAGTATTGATGGAATGCAACTTTTTCCTATTGACAAAAGCCCTATTCGCACGGGACTAGTATAACCTGGGGACCGTAATTTGTAGTAAAAATCCCACCGAAAATTGCCTACCATATTTCGACAAACACAGAGGGCATTTGATAATATTAGTCCCGTGTGAATTGGCATCTCTGTGATTTGGGGTCGTTTTTTGTTTTTCTTAAGGTTTTTTGTGTTTTCCACTGCCTTTTTCCCGGTCGAGAATTGTGGAGGCTGCGTTGGGAATTATAAATTAAAGTTTTGACAGCATTTTGGGTGCAAATTCAGGAGGCTCATCAGAAGAGCGAAATCTCTAAAGATGATCAGATGGATTACATGCATGGCAGCATGCAGTAAGTAACATTTTTCCATCTTTCAACAGGCTCACCAGTTATTATATTAAAAATATCAATTTCTAACCGTTGTGCTGCTCTAGCAAGGGCTTCGGTGCGATCGGCCCGGGGGATATGTCAGTAAATTCGAGTAAAAACACAGACTTCACTTATCCTGTGCGAATGCGCCACATGAAACACGAACGTGGTGGGATAATTTCAAAATCACTTGAGGTCCCCAGGTAATACTAGTCCTGTGTGAAGAGCTGCATTTTCCCCGTAGCCAAATACCAGAGTGTTGCCAAACATTTTAACTCTGGCGTTATTGGATTGTTTCGGTTGGTTGGGGACGTTATTGCATCCCTCACCAACTCAACCACAACTTCAGTCCCTTCGCGGCCCATCCAACATCGTTTTAATAATTCCCTGTCATTTAGCGTCTCCAAAACATTCGGCTCTGACCAGGTCTTAGCGAGTTAGGAGTCCTCTGGACTACTTTTAAGGTCTTCCAGACTTTTAGGCTTAAAATGTTTTGTGAATAACTCTTATTTTAAAAAATTAGGAATCCTAAATGTACAACTGACACACCCATTATTTTTAGGAGTTGCTCCTTAATTCACCTGTTAGGAGCTACTTTTAGTCCTAAGTTTCTTTGTGAATACGGGCCCAGGTGTATATATAGAGGAGTAGCGATTGAATGGCTGCAGGTGTGCCTCGTCAGCCCCGTTGGCCAAGCCCTACAGAGGGGGAGGAGCAAAGAGGCGGGGAAAAACAGGCAGGGCAAAAACAAGAAACAAGAAACTCTTAATCTCCTCCATGGTGAATAGACAGGACAAGTTAATACTGCAAAAGCTATATTGGTGAAATTTTATAGATGATACACAGCATGGAGCTGTGCTGCAGAAAACTGACAAAAACACTGACGTTGCTATGAAACAACATACCATCTCATCTCGTCAGATGGTTTTTAAAAGGTGTGTTTCATAAGTGTTGCAGACATTGTATGTAAGCCAATGCACAAAGCAAGGGTTTTCTAAATGGAAGGTCTTGTAAACAAACATTGTGATTTGGTCAATGGCAATATTGGTCAATTGGTCAATATTTGAAGCTTTAGGTTAAGAGCTGCAATGACTTAAATTTGAGTTTCTTAAAACAAGGGACACAAAAAGTTACTCAAAAAAGTGATATATTTCACATTACTTGTTGCTCATTTCTTTACTTATTTGCTATCTGTTGAACGTTACTCATTAAATGACTTGTTTCCTAACTTTTGTGCTATGGAAATAAATGTAAACCTTACATACACCGACATATGAACCCAATTCCTAATTCCTGTAGCCTAATAACACACAGCTGACAGACAAGTTGATGGAGGGAAAACATACAGATCTTAACATCTTGATCTTCATAATATTATATGGGATGTGTTGCTTTTATTGGGTGAGTTTGAAGTCTGTGCAGTTCCACTGTGCTACAATTGAAAATCAACTGAGAAACTCTGAGGTAGGCTTTGGAAAACTGGAAGGTTGTTATCTAGAATTAGCTGTAGGAGAATTAGGACCTCTCTCTATTTTGACCACCGGAAGTAATTTTAAAAAGTCAATGCAATGTCAAGGACATAACATTTCAACCATTTACTTGCCTCCTGTTATTAAAGGCGTTTGAAGATGCCAAGCCTGTTGTCAGATGGTTCAACGAGCAGCTGAAGGTGGGAGGAGGCTATGGATCAACCCAGGTAACAAACTCCTATGCACTGCACCTATAGCTGTTTTTATTGCACATCTTTTTAAGTTGATCTGGGCTGATAACCTAGATATCTAAGTCCCTGTCACTCTTTTTCTCTCCAGGCTACTATAATGGTATACCAGGCTGTAGCTGAATACTGGGCCAATGCTGAAGAACCACAGTATGATCTGAAGTTGGACATTTTGTTGCCAACCAAGTCAGACCCTGAAAAATACATCTTTAACAGGGGGAACCACTATGCCACGAGAACATCTAAAGTGAGAAGACACACTTATAATTGTTATCTTTCCAGTTATTTTCTGTGTCTTTCTTCTGCTGATCCCTGTGTGTGTATTTTTAAGCATTTTAAAATTCCCACAGATCAATGATATAAACCAGAATGTGAAAGTGACCGCAAATGGCACAGGAGAAGCAACAGTGACAGTAAGTCAAATATATCTTTGCTCCCACTTTTATCATCTGTTTTTTCTTGATGTGTCTTTTTTCAACCTCTGATGAAAACAAAAACATTTCGTTTAATCTGTGTGGAATTAGTTTTTAAAATGGCTGCACTTTTATCTGTTTGACAGGTGGTGTCCCTGTATTACGCTCTGCCTAAAGAAAATGAAAACAACTGTCAGAAATTTGACATGTCGGTGCAGCTCATTTCAGGTAATATGTCTTTTTTTGTTGCCATTTTGTTTGTTTTGTTCTGCTGCCAATCATACTTCCTGCCAAGTGTTGCTTATCATTTTTAATTTTTTTTTCTCCTGCAGACGGAATGGATGAGAATGGGGAGATATACAAGCTGAAAATAGAAGTTTTGTAAGTACAATCAAGAAGTCATACTAATGAGTGGTACGGTGATATGTCTTCATACTGTATAGATCGGGAGTGGCCAAACTTTCTCCCTTGGTAGGGTCAAAACTGAAACTAAATGGCAGATCTGGCCCAAAAGCAAACACCTATAGTATAGCATTTGTAAGATGCACAATGGTACTAGGATTCCAACTGACTTGAAAGTGTCACTCTTCCTGCCATTCTCGGATTGTGAAAATGAACATGTAATTAGGAATTCTCCATATTTCTCCATATTTTTTTTCTGACAAAAGTAAAACAGACTTAACAGACATTTATATCATAATTATTTAAAGGTGCGATATGTAAGAATTTGCCAGCAGTCCATCAGAGTGAGCGCTAAATGCTGCTAACAGTAACTACCACTGGTTATATACCTTAGGTAGCAATGGAACTAGTGGTCCAGACTGTGAACAGGAGCAGCAGGGAAGTGTAGGGGCCCACACCACTTGCTTTGGACCAGGAAAGGCCAGGCCAGGGCAAGCTGGTTAGCATGCTAACTTCAGTAGATATCTCATTATACTTCTCATTCTGTTGATAATTTTAGTTTTTTCAATGTTTCTAACTTAAATTTGTACATATTGGACCTTCAAATATATATATTTTTTCTCTCTAGAAACATCTGGTAGGCTGATTAGAACCTGTATGGCTGACCAACTTTGGCCCACGAGCCCCACTTTGGCCAGCCCCGATATAGAACATTTACTCATGAACTTACATTACTGTTCATTTGGAAGGACATCACAAACAACACAAATCATAGAGCAAACATTTTTTCATGTTTTTCACATTGTTCTTTCAACAGTAAACAAATCTTGGCACAGAGTACTGCCAGTGACTTGTTCATCAACCATGTAGGGGAAGGTGATTAAACCCTCCCATGAGTCTGGGGAACATTGTGAGGTGTATGTTGAGAATAAAAGACTTTAAATTAGTTAGTCAAGGCTCAGGCCTGATGAGTGGTGTGTCCCTGCTTTGTTGCTAATTTCTTGCTAATTTTCCTTTGCTGGGATTAAAATACTCCTGCTGTATCTTGCTTGTGGAAAGCAATACATCTAAACTGAGGCTCTTAGCACAGTAAAGGGCCATGTGGCTGCCCTTTACTGGATCAGTTTGACACCACTGTGCATATCGGTTGTCAACTCTGAATGTCATTTACTGTAGCAACTACCATATTTTTTTAGTTTCATCTGGATGGATATACTCTATGATATAGCTGGTCCATATTCACTTGGCAATAAGTAATTACCTAGAAGGGAAGGAATGGTGAACATCTGAAAAAATAACAGCTTTGTTTAAGGGGAATTCGGTGAAATAATTAACTGAAATGGGTCTTATAGTTGTGAAGAACTTTAGCTGACTTGGACAGTACAAAAGGCCAAGATAAAGACCTGTCTTGAGTGGGCGCTTGAACCAAATTGATGTCAGTGCTAATATGTTTTTTTTTTGGGAAATGGGCGTCCCTTTTGCTGCCCTCATATGGCCATGGGAGATCATAGTTTACAGATTCAAAATGCTTCTAGTTCATACAGGAAGTCTTGAAGCACTTTGTTTTGGGCCTGCAGTAACTTAAATGTTGTGTCGGTGGCTGCTCAAAGTTTTCATTAGCATGGCACTCAGCAGCCACAAAATGGCCCTGAATGCATCTACAAAGGTCTGCAGCAGCTTGACAGAATTAGTGTTGATGTGTTCTCGGGGAGAGGAGCTCTTTATTCCTCCAGTTCAAATACGAGCTGGCTAATGACGAGAATTAAAAAGAGGTTTCTTTTAGGCCAGAGATTTTTTGTACACTGTCAAAACTGGAAGTACATTCTTATGTTTTTTGATTGTCCTGCACTCCATGTCTCTGATTGTGTTGTTATCGAACTGTAATTTTATCTTTGGTACAGGTTTAAGGACAAGGTCCATGATGCATCCATGTCAATCTTGGATATTGGCTTGTTGACTGGCTTCAATGTTGACACCAATGACCTGAAATTAGTAAGAATTTTTACAGACACACGCCTACAGCACATATGTTCAAAAGTCAGTGTTGAATCATCAAAAAAAAGAAAAAAAAAAGATGTGTATTAATGTTTAGAAAGTTGTAGGACAATCTGTGTTTGAGTGGGTGTTTTTGTGTTTGTAGCTGTCTGAAGGACATGCGCGCATCATAGCAAAATATGAAATCAACAAAGCCCTGTCAAAAAAAGGCTCTCTCATCATTTACCTGGACAAAGTAAGACATTGTGCTTTCGTCAAATCTAGTTTTACTTTCTGCCATGTTTTTATTTCTTAATTTCTATCTCACCTTTGCTTTACATCTCTCTCCAGGTTTCTAACACACAAAAAGAAGAGATCACATTTAAAATCCATCAGAAGTTTAAAGTTGGTGTCTTACAACCAGCTGCTGTGTCTGTCTATGAATACTATGATCGTAAGTCTCAGAGACACTTAGAAACTTACACCAGTCAGACAAAACATCATAACCACTGACATGTGAGGTGAATAACATTTATAATCATGTCATGATGCAACCTTCTGATAGGAAACCTTGGGTTCTGGGTCATGTGGCTGCCACTTAACACAAATCACCCATCCAAACACTGGCAGACTGAGTGCAACCTCCCTATTGCAGTGGTGCCAGCACCAGGACAATTTACTCAACTGCTCATGTGGCGCGGGTGGTTAAAAATTGGTCTAAAAAAGGTTTAGTGATGATTAAAAAGATGTTTAGTTAAAAAGCCGACAACGCCACCTAGGTTTAAGAGCCTAAGACTCTTAAAAACAAACACACGGGTTCGTAGTTAAAATCAGGGTGAGCAGAGTTAAGAAACCACGAGTCCAATGGACAATGTACACAAGATTTTTTAAAGAATAGATATACCCCGCCCAAGTCTCTGCCGAGGATCCCAGTATCTCTGGATCGTCCCCCTCCCAGACGAGGCCAAAGTGGCAGACCCCAACTTCCTCGATGATGGACGAGGCCTGCAGCCCACCGTCTTTCGTGTTCAGCATTCCCGGCAGCCACCGTTCCAAGCACCCGCTGTCCTGGCATTCTGGTATCCTCAGTATCACAGCGCCCGCCCCAGCGTTCCCCGCGCCCACCTTTTTTTCGGCGCCTGCGTTCCTGCCGTTCTGGCATCCTCTGTATCACGTTCCCCTCCATCTCGGCGTCCTCTCCACACTTTCCATCTGTCTCTCAGTGCGTTTACATGACACTCGAGAAAACCAGATTACTGGATTAGTCTGACTATGATCAGATTTTTAAGATGCAGGTATACACCATAGTCTGACTAAAACTGGACCAGATCGGATTTCTCATAATCGGATTAAAACACCTAAATTATTGGATTGATAGTCACATTACTCCTGCATGTATACGGTCCATCAGATCGGATAGGATTTTGCGTTCTGCGCAGGCTCGAGATTTATTTCCCAGGGCCGTGAGCCGGAAGTAGAACTACGGCGGCGGCGGCATCTTTCCTCCCAAATAACCACAAGCAAGAGCACCATTGTGCATCTAGTTTGTGTAATTATCATGTACACCATATACGAAATGTACAAAGATGTAGCTTCGTCTCGCTCTTTGTATGCCGTCTTTCTCGAATGCCGGGGCAGAGTTTGTTGTTACTGGTGACGTAAAGAGGTCAGCTGGAGGTGGCTCTGTTACCACTAGTTGAAATGGGTAAAGCGCCACCTACTGTACCGGGGTATGACATACTCTGGCCAATAATTAAATTTTCTCACAGGAATGTTTACTCGGACAATTGCAGTTGTCTGATTGAGTAGCATAGTCGAACTATGGCTGTAATCCAACTAAGCTATGCATGTAAACATACTGTCCGTCTCTAACCTCTCCTTCACTGCCGCTCTGAAATAAAAAGGGTCACACCTGCACTGGCCACCACCTGTGGCTTGCTGCTGGGCAAGTCTGTGAATAGTTCAGGGTCAGTTCGTAAAAGGAAACTACATGCAAATCAAACAGTGTAAAAACACAAAATAACACAACATGCGATATAACATAAACATCAAATAACGCAATGCACGCAAGGTATGGACCTGTCATCCAAAATGCCCAGCTCCCAATACAGTCAGGCATCCACTGATCCACTGAGCAACAATCCATGGAGGCCCCACCTGCAGCCTACAAAACTCAGATGATCTAATGCCAACTCCCTGGTGCCAGACCCCACAGGGCGACCCCAGAGGTCCGGTGTCCATGCCTTGATTGTGTCAGACAAAGTCTGATTGAGGTTCCATAGATGAGACTTGTTCAGGGATATTACTGTACATGGATTCTTGAAAGGATTGGGATCTCAGAGTTCGGAGGGCAGGTTAACGCCTTGAGCTTTTTGTCACATTCCTTGGGCCAGCAATGTGGCATGGAGCATTGCCCTGCTGCCATCAGGGGACGCTGGTGCCATTAGGGCGGGGTACTTGGTTCTACAATGGTGTTTCAAGATAATTTTTTTTTTCGGCCAGTACATATTAAAGTAGACAAGTGGATACAACGGCATTATTACATTTTGAAAGTACATTTACCTTATGTACTGCAATTAACACTAAATTTCCCATTGCAGAGACACCATGTGTGAAATTCTACCATCCAGAGAGGAGAGCTGGACAGCTCATGCGGCTCTGTAGAGGTGATGAATGCACATGTGCTGAAGGTAAACAGGATGATGGCTAACTGATGACCTGATCCATCCTCTGCTCACATAAAATTATAACTCCTGACATTTTGATCGAATGCCAAAACAAAATAATACCAAGTGCAATATCATAGGAAACTGTGCATGTTTCAGTTTCTTGAAGATGTTTTACCTCTCATCCAAGAGGCTTCTTGGTCAAGCGTGAACTCACAATTTCAGTTTTCTTGTGTTGACCCAACCGGCTTTCACGTAGGTTGCTAGGGCTAGGTGAGCCCGACAGAAAATGGTTGTTAAGCAGATGTAAACAACTTGGCTAAAGAACACAGGTGGTTTGCGAGAGACGTAAAAGAATCCATCTGTCAAATTGGAATGACCGTCTTTGGACAGAGGAGGTGTCCAACTATCACCCAACTACAGTGCAGTACTGTGTTCCCTCCCCAGACAACAACCATTCACACTTGGGCTCACCTAGCCCTAGCAATCCACATGAAGGCTGCTGGGTCAACGACTCACAAATGGCCCTAAAGACACTGAAAATCAGAGGTCACATGTGTGGGGACACTGCCACACAGAGTTTAAAGCCTGAAACTCGGCTCCAATTAGTTAGAACAAAAGAAGCCTCTTGGATGAGAGGTGAAACATCTTCAAGAAACTGAACAGATCCAGTTGATGGTACGATAAATGGTATGATAAACTGATTAGTTTAGTATGGTAGCATGCTATGCTATGTTAGTAGGCCGGGGCAGCTAAGATCTGAAGTTCCCTTAATTGACTGATTTCCTACTCAAAATCTGATGTTCAGATTATATATTAAAAAAAGAAATATTAGGGATATTTAGATATAGATTTTGACCTCCCAAATAGTAAGTAAGCCTAAAATGATTTTTATTTGATGGTCAAATTTTACCTGTGGGCCCAACTTTGGTCTGCCCTGGTTTCAAACACTGAAATTCTAATCTTATATAAGAAAAGAACATTTTGTTGGGATGATCTGACAGCAGTGAATACAATGTAGCTGGAGGAAAGCATACATGTTTGAACCAAATTTCATGGCAATTCATCAAATAGGGACATGCCACTAAAAGTAAAAAAATATCAACATACCAATGGTGGTAAAGAAAAAGTCCAGGGACTGCCTAGTAAGTAAAATAAAGTCTACATATACCATATTCCAATCAATCAATCACTTGTTGAGATGTTTGAGTCTTGACCAAAGTGGACAGACACACAGACGAGGCCATCATTAAAGCCAAGCAGCTGGTATGGCTAGAGGTAATGTTCAAACATGTTGAACTAATTTTATTCTATGATATACCACTAGTAAAGTGTCAGTTTAAGATCTGGTGACATAATAACAATATTAACATTCTAAGTGGGTTTACAATACATCATCAGATTGTAAGATAAATAGTTGTGTATTGACGAAGTGCCTATTGTGTACCTCCAGAGGACTGCAGTATGCAGAAGAAGGGCAAAATCAGCAATGAAGATCGCAAAGCTATGGCCTGTGAGAGTACTCTGACCAGTATAACAGAGTTTGGTAAGTAAGTGTAAATGGTCTGCGTTGATTTATGTAATACTTCTGTCTAAAAATGCGCGTGTATGTTGTGTAAAGAAGATCTTGACAGAGTAAAGCAAGGGAGCAAGTAAGCTAACAATCTGCAACTTGTCTGTCTTCAGTGTACAAAGTGAGACTGGAAGAATTTACAGATGGTTTGTCCACTGATATTTACATCATGCAGGTACTGGATGTCATCAAGGAAGGTGGGTTTTTATGTTTGAACTGCTTAAAATGTACAATCCCCTTATGTTTTTTCCTTGACGGTTTTGAAAATGTATTGCACCTTTAGCTATACTATGTTAATCCTGAAGCATATTCTCTCTCTTCTTCTACATTGTAATTACAGGAAGTTTTGATGTGGTTGACGTGAATAATAACATAACGTTCCTCAGTTATCAGCACTGCAGGGAGTCCCTAGATCTGAAAAAAGGCAAAACCTACCTTGTCATGGGGACATCCAGAGATATGTACAGAGATGAACAAAATGCAGTGTAAGTTTTTCCTTTGACTGAATGTGCCTGTGTTGTATGTGCATCCAGTCATAATAATATCTCCATCTCAACTTTAACTGTTTAGTTTGAACTGATTCACTGCTTTCTAAATCAAATACGCCTTTCTTGTAGTTTATGCATTGGGCTGCTGTCACACATAAGTGAGTGCAGGCAAATGAAAAGTGCCTGCCGGTGCAGAATGTGGGCAGTGTAGGATGTGAAACACATGTAACTCGCTGTGCTGGCTTGTTTTCATCAAAGTTGAACTCCACACGAAGCCAAGATGTGGAATGTTTTTTTTGTTTTGCCCCTTTGCCTGCATGGAACGGGGTTGAACGGGAGGCGAATGTTTCATTGTCATGTCATGCATCAGCCTCATGTCTTGGCAGCGTAGAGAATGCTGGAGCAGATCGCAGACATTCTTGAGCATGCTCGTGTCTCCATAGACTGCACCACGGCACGTTTCAGCAGTCACAGAAGCAGCTCTCCACTCTACTCTGCAGAGAATACAAACTGAGTCTATTTTTGACAGAAGCAGAACGCAACCATGTCATTTTGCACAGAGCAAATCAACCCAGACAGAAAGTCAGACAGCGGAAACGCATCCTGTCAATTTTCAAAATAAAACACTCTGATCCTGAATCTGATTGACAGGCTAACAAACTCGGAAATATTAACAATAAAGTTTAACAATAAACATAAAAGGAAAAAAAAATTAACTACGCAGCATACTCAACCACAGTAATAATGCATTTTTATTTAAAGGTGCCTTTCAAAGCACTCAAGGATACCACAACAATAAACAGTACAACAAAAACAGGAGACAATTTAGTGCAAATGAGGACGAATAAATAAATAAATAAGAAGATGCAATTACATAGTGCCAGGAGCTTGGCACAGAATTCAGACTCTGCAATCCTCACCAAACAGGAAGTCAACTCTGCCGGGTTAAACAGGGGTGAGCTTCAGGGAAGAGAATAATGCTATAGAGTGGAATAGAGAATCGAGTGTGCTTATATGATTAGTCTGATACAGAGTAGGCCACTCGGAATAAGTGTTTTTTCAGGTGGGATTTAAAAGTGGAGACAGTGTCAGAAGTGTGAATGTCTGGTGGGAGAGAGTTCCAGAGGCTCGGGGCAGTTGGCTGAAAGCTCTTGACCCCATGGTGGTTAGGTTGGCAGATTGGGCAAAGAGCTGGATGGTAGAAGAGGATCGGAGCGTGCGGGAGGGTGTGTGGATATGGATAAATTCAGCGAGATATGATGGTGCCAGGTTATGAAGGATCTTGAAAGTGAGCAGTATAATCTTGAAATCAATGCAGGATTTGATAGGGAGCCAATGGAGTTGCTGCAGGGCCGGAGTGATGTGTTCAGCCGAGGAAGTTCTGGTGATGATATGGGCAGCTGCGTTCTGGACCAGTTGGAGTTTATGGAGTGATTTCCGAGGAAGACCATGGAGGAGAGAATTACAGTAGACAAGGCAAGATATAATGAGGGTGTGTATGAGAATAGCAGTGCAGGTTGGTGTGAGTAAGGGACGGAGGCGGTTGATATTGCTTAGATGGAAGTATGCAGATCGGGAAAAATTACTGATGGCCTTCAAGGGTTAAGGTGCCGTCCCAATGACAGACAGGCTCTCTACCTGAGGTGATGGTGGGACAGTGGAATTGTTGATGGACATGGAGAAGGGGTTGTGCTTTGCTAGTGTGGCGAGCGGTTAAAAGGTTGACCAGGAAACTAGTATAATTGAGGAGCCAACAACGCCACCTTGGGAATTTCACCCAAGGAATAATACTTATACCTTGGACTAAAACGGACATTTGGAAGCACAGAGGTTTGCAATACTTACTCCATTTAACAATAATTCTTTATTTTAACTAAACACCATACTACTAAAAGACAAGTCAACATGACATAAACAATTATGAAGTGGGGGCAAAAGGAATGGATGAAGCTGAGGCTTACCAGTGGAGGGATCCTTGTATTGGAGGTGTGTACCTTGTATAAGGTTTTTGAACAACTCACCTTAGCCGCTTTATCTCCGACGCGCTGCCGTCATGGCAGACAAAAAGTGTTGGTCGAGCCTTTCTTAGTGTTTTAAAAATAGCGATTTTGATGCCAGTGTACCAGTGCCCCCGCACTCCATTGAAAATGAGTTTGCCCGAAAACTAAACTAAAATAAATCTTAAAAGTGCCTCTCTCGTCGTAATTATGCTTTTACACGAAGGTTTGACTCATATTCAATCACAAATAAAGCCTAGGTTGCTTTTTGGCAAGAGTTTCACTTTAAGTTTGGGGACACAGAACATAAGGTTGTAAGGAAGGCAGAGAATACCTGTAGGAAGGCATAATTCGGCTTGGGTGGTTGATAGATAGTGGCCAGAATAGTAGGAGTTGGGCCCTTGATTTGTCGAGCAATGGACTCAAATAAGGGGTATACAGGCACTATAGTAGAAGTAGAAGCACAAAAATTGAAAAGAGACACTAAATAAACACAATCTGTTGATGAAGGTTCTCAGTCCTCCAGGTCATGGTAATTCTAAGTGCTATATCGTAGGCAACTGGATGTGTTTCAGCTTCTTGAAGAAGTTTCATCTCTCGGTTCTTCAGCTGTCTGGGGAGGGAACTCCGAGTACTGTATTGTAGGTGGGTGATAAGTAATGTCGTAGACCATCTCCTCTGTTCAATGACAGTTTGACGGAGATGGATTCTTTTACTCCTCTTTCAAACCACTTGTCTTCTCTGGCCAAGTTGTTTATATTGTTGTCCTCAGAGGAATGATTTAAATCCCTCAGATGTAAGTGGACAGCAGAGTCTCGACCTGAGGAGTTGGCCCTCGTGTGTTGTGCCATTTGTTTATGGAGGGGTTGTTTTGTCTCCCCAATGTACAAATTGTACAATGTACAATCCTGGCTGCATTGAACAGGGTAAACTACATTACTCTATTTATGCCTGGGAGTTTTGTCCTTAGGGTGGACAAGTTTCTGCCTGTGTTGGCAGGTTTAAAGTGAACTGGGGTATGATGTTTATTAAAGATCCTCAGATGTTCCCCAGACATAGAGAATGGCAATGTTGTTATGTTTTCTCGTCTCCTTGATCTTTCAGAGGTTTTGACAAAGATCCAGTTTTGGTAGCCACAGGCTTAAAGTGCTCCCCTGATGTGCTTCTGTTCCTTCTCCCTCCCCTCTGTCTTTGTCGACATGGTCTCAGCCTGATGGTTTGGAGTTCTGTTAACCCCCAGCTTGTGTTCCAGTGGGTGGTACAGTTTCCCCCACCATCAGAACGCTCACCATTTTCCCGTCATTGCTTAGCCATCACTGGCTAAGATCTGGAGTTGGTCCTTGGGTGCACACTGCCCACCGCTCACTTGGGATGGGTTCAATGCAATTCACTATGTTGTACAATGTATGGTATGGGATATAAATGTCTTCTTCTTGATAGCGTAAGTAAAGGCAGACTTTTTTGGAGGGTATTTCATATTTATGTTCCAGTTCCAGATGTCATGGAGACCTAATGTATTTTGCACTTTGCTCTCCTCAGGTTTCAGTATATACTTGGTGAGAGAACCTGGATCGAGTACTGGCCAACAAACGCAGAGTGTCAGAATGTCAATTACAGACCTACCTGTTTGGGTATGGAAGACCTGGAAGAAGTGGTCAAAATCTTTGGATGCCAAGCCAAGTGAAACTCAAAGGAATGCACTTATTTTAAATTGTTTTAATTCTGATTGTGTAAAACTTTCAGTGCTTTGAAACATAAGAACTGCACATGTTACAGTGTGAAACTGCATTGATTAAATATTGTGAGTTTAGTCGTATTGTCTTTGTGTTATACAAATTAACCTCTGGCAAATGGAAAATAAAACTAACTCCCTAAATGTGTAAGGGAGATGATGCCGTTTTATTGGCTAAATTGGTCCTGCAAGAAAATCACATACACGAAAAAGTAGTCATTTATGTACAAATTCATCAATGCGACTGAATATAACCCAGTTTTCAATCAGAAATGAGCGCTGAAATCCTGGTTGGTGCTCATTGGGTTGTAGTAGACGGTTTCATTATAATATGTGACCAGCAAAAAATGTTAATAGACGGATTATTCCCAAGATCCTTCCCAGTATTATCTCACCTATTCAAACAAGTTGAATTTGTAGGTAGTCATTTAAATTTGTCTCGAGAGAGAATTTGACCAAGTACTGGTTCAGGACAGTTGCAGCGTTGTGAATGGGTCAGACATGGGCCCGCCAACTTGTAAAAATAACTAAACTAATCAGATTGTCATCTCCCACCCCCTTTAAGAGCCAGGTATGCCTGCCGTAAAAGAGTAGAGTATAACTCCAGTATGCAGTTGGATGCTGAACAAAGCACAAGCAATTTCTAGAGAAGGATGGATGATCAATGAGTTGAACTCAGTTGATTTGGTTTGATGATTATGTATTAAAGCAACTTCAGATGCATAAAAGCCTGTCAACTTTAACTTGTTTAACACACACACACACACACTCAAAGTACATAAGCAAAAAGGACTACATCAAAAGGAAATTGGCCCGAATTGCTAAAAAAAATGAAAGAAAATACACCCTGGGGCAACTGTCTCAGTGTCTATGATATTAACCAACACCATTTAGTTTTGAGATTCCAGTGTTAAGCTCTCTTATTGCAGCATATGCAGAGAAGCAGCGAAGTGCAAGTCAGTCCTGCTGCTCAAGCTGAATCCATAAAAAGTTCATCACAGTGGACCCTGGTATTGATGGCTCACCATTTTTGGATTTGAGTAATACATCTAAATAGAACTGCTGCAATGAGGATGTATGCCTCCACGCAGTAGTCAAGCTGCTTTGACTAATGGCCAGAACATTTTTGCAGAATATCATGATGTCACAGTACATTTAACCTCTGACCTTCAGACTATGAAATGTCATAACTTTATCATTTCATTCAATCAGACATTTTATGTCAAATCTAAAATCAAATCCTAACTATTTTATCAATTATTGAGTTATGGCAAAACATTTGAGGTAACAGCAGGGACAGCCCAAGCAATAAGGGAACTAAGCGGTTGCCAGCAGGGCAGAGTTCCTGAAATGTCAAACATATGTTATATCAGTGCTTACCATACAAAAGACAAAAATGCCGGATTTCATACAACTCACTGCTCTCCTGCAGCAGCTTGTTGTGGGGAAGCCCTGACGAGTCGATTACCGAATGCAGTTAGAAATGCTCTATTCCGTAATTTTCCCTGTCAGCTCTCGATAATAAGTGTTATAAACTGGTAGGCAAGACACATATGAATTTTGATTGCATTTCCATGGAGTAATTATCATACATGTTCATCCTTGAGGGGCAGAACTCAACTGCTCTCGGTGATCGACTCTTCAGGGCTTCCCCAAAATGACCTAGCTGCTGCAGGAGAGTGGTGAGTTGTAAAGCAATCTGCAAAGCGAGCAGATGTTTGATGTCTCAAACTATGTGCTGGGACCCTATTTGTACTGTTGCTGAAGTTTGGGGCTGTTTTGAGCATTATCTGTTCTGGCTTTTTGATGGCGGTTTCTTGTATGAGGCATAGACTGCAGTGTATCGCTATCGTGCGGTCTTTTCTGAGGTTGCTAAAACTACATGTAGCTCTTAGCCTAACTAGAAGAAACACACCACACTCTTTCTAGGTTTGAAGAGTTGGACCTCTGAATTATTCAAATGAGGGAACGTGACATGGAAAGTTGACAATTTGTTACCTTTCACAAGTCTATTTTTGGCAGTGTATGAAAAATAAAAAATACAAAACAAATAGAGCTCTTCCATCAAAAAATAAAAGAAAAAGAAAAAGTTCAAATAAAAGTGTTAAGTGTTCAGGGCCCGTATTCACAAAGAATCTTAAGGCTAAAAGTAGCTCCTAACAGGCGAATTTAGGAGCAAGTCCTAAAAATAATGGGCGTGTCAGTCATAACTTTAGGACTCCTAATTTTTGAAAATAAGAGTTATTCACAAAACATTTTAAGCCTAAAAGTAGCACCTAAGTCTGGGAGACCTTAGAAGTAGTCCAGAGGACTCCTAACTCGCTAAGACCTGGTCACAGCTGCATGTTTTGGAGACGCTAAATAACAGGGAATTATTAAAACGATGTCGGATGGACCGTGAAGGGATTGAAGTTGTGGTTGAGTTGGTGAGGGACGTAATAACGTTCACAATCAACCGAAACAATCTAATAACGCCAGAGTTAACATGTTTGGCAACACTCCGGTATTTGGCTACGGGGAAAATGCAGTTCTTCGCACAGGACTAGTATTACCTGGGGACCTCAAGTGATTTAGAAATTATCCCACCACGTCCGTGTTTCTTGCGGTGCATTCGCACGGCATAAGCGAAGTCTGTGTTTTAACTCTAATTTACTGACATTATCCCCCGGGTTGATCGCACCGGAGCCCTTGTTGGAGCAGCAAAACAGTTAGATATGGATATTTTTAATATAATAACTGGTGAGCCTGATGAAAGATGAAAAAGTGTTCCTTATCGCATGCTGCCATGCATGTAATCCATCTAATCATCTTCTGAGATTTTGCTCTTCTGATGAGCCTCCTGAATTTGCACCCAAAATGCTGTCAAAACTTTAATTTATAATTCCCAACGCAGCTTCCATAATTCTCGACCGGGAAAAAGGCAGAAAAAGGTGTGGAAAACAGAAAAAACCTTAAGAAAACAAAAAACAACCCCAAATTACAGAGATGCCGATTCGCACGGGACTAATATTATCACATGACCTTGGTGAAATATGGTAGGTAATTTGTGGTGGAATTTTTACTTTACAAATTACGGGACATGGCAAATTCGCACGGGATTAAGATCACAGACGACCTCCGCAATTATTACAAATTACCGGAGGTCCCCAGGTTATACTAGTCCCGTGCGAATAGGGCTTTTGTCAATCGGAAAAAGTAGCATTCCATCAATACACAAATTGTCTTTGACGCATCTTACAATATACTGGACATTGTTGCGAAATGGCCTGATCAACACACGATTCCCGAATTTTTATAGAGAGAGGTTTGACGCAGCTTTTCGAGCAATTCACGTTTTTCATCGCAATCTTCTAATTTGTCATTTTTGTCTGAAGTGTTTTTGTTTTTGGGGGGGGTGCACTTAATTCTCCTCCTAAATACATTTCTTTATTCAATATCTTTTCATTGTCACGGGCTTGTAGGCAACTTCCTTATTTTCACTTCATGCATTGCGTAGCCTAAATGACTTTTCAATGGGCTGCCCTGTCACTCAACAACCAATCACCGTTGTCACCGCTTCTAAGTGTGTCCTTTTATAAAATGACGTCATCCATAGCAACAGAGAGTTACTTCAAGTTTAGGAGTTCACTGTTTTCATAACTAAAAGTAGGTCTCAGCGGCTTTGTGAATTACTTTTAAGAAACAACTCCTACATAAAAACTTTTAGTCCCATTTGGGAGTACTCCTAACGTTAAGATAAAAGTCTTTGTGAATACGGGCCCAGTTCTGTTCTGTTGGGTGTGTGTGTAATGTTCTGTTCATATAACTGCTACCCGGTTTTGTGTTATTTTCTTATCTGTATCAACGAGTGAAATAATATGATGTCTGAGGTCCTTCAGAGTGGGATCCACGGCTGGCCACACTGCTCTCCACTCCGTCCGAGTCACTCATCCTTCCCAGCTCGCCACCGAACCTCCACGGGCTCGGAATCTGAATCAATTCCTATTCTGGCAAATCAAAAAAACAATCTACACATAAAGTGTAGAAACATAACCATTACTCTCTATTCAATCAAATGATATCACTCTACTTTCACGTTTCAATCTAAATATCTTCCATATCTATATCCAGATGCAGGATATACAGTATTTAAATCAATTTAAATGAGTCTCTACACATTTACAGTACAGTATAAGTATTTTTACCATGACAGTTGTTCACCATGAACTTATATTTTAACATAAATGCACTTATTTATCTTCATAAAGCACTATTTATATTTTTAAACAGCTCTTTTATTCACTATTTATCCTTTTAACTGCAACACATTTATCTCTTTAATCTTTTTAACCATAAATGAACAGTATTAAATAGCTCTTTTTTAACCAACATGAATATTTAAACAACTTCAGTGCAATAAAACACATTATATACATCTCAGTTATCAGAAAACAATAATTATCACAACCTGGCATCTTATTACAAAAAACACAAATATCATCTCCTGTCTCTATTTCTCTCATAAATCGCAGTAGCAGCACATTAGCTTATCCAGCTACCCGTTAGCACTCACGTTACACATTACAGATAATACCTGAGCTCAGTAGCGTAACATCATGGTGATAGGCCCCTGTGCAAATATTTTTTTTGTGCCCCTAAACACAGGCGTGCGCACACACACGCACACACACACACACACACACACACACATGCTTGGACTCACGCACAGCCACTCGAGAGAACTGCTAATGCAGGGGTGGACTGGCCATCGGGAGTAATGGGGTTTTTCCCGGTGGGCCAATCAATAATGGGCCGATGGACAGCGTTTTTTTTTATTTTATTTGTATTTATTTATTCATTTATTTATTCTGCTGCGCCTAGACGTTTCTCTGTCGACCCCAAGAGAGTGAGAGATTGGCGAAAAATCAAACTGAGCTTCAGCGTCTGTCCGAGGAGGACAGCCACAGGGCCAGGCTGCCTGGTGGAGGGAGGAAGAAGGCGAGCGAGGAGCTTGACATAAACATGCGGGGTTAAGTTATCAGCAAACGGGCACGCCACGAGAGAGTGTCCCGCAAAATGATCCGGGTGATGGCGAAACAAATGTACGCCAAGGTGAGTGACAGTAGAGATGAAGAGTTTGCAGCGAGTGCTGGTTGGCTGAATCGTTTCCTCCGCCGCAACAACTTCACTTGCAGAAGGATGCCAGAGAATTCACAGAGAAGCTGGCAAAGTTTGTGACATTTTCATCCCGGATTTTCGAGAGGAAGGAATTAAACGCCTGTCACAAATTGCCGCCTGGTCCCAAATAAATGCCTGGGCCCGTATTCACAAAGAATCTTAAGGCTAAAAGTAGCTCCAACTGGCGAATTTAAGAGCAACTCCTAAAAATAATGGCCGTATCAGTTGTAACTTTAGGACTCCTAATTTTTGAAAATAAGAGTTATTCACAAAACATTTTAAGCCTAAAAGTAGCACCTACGTCTGGGAGACCTTAGAAGTAGTCCAGAGGACTCCTAACTCGCTAAGACCTGGTCACAGCTGCATGTTTTGGAGAGGCTAAATGACAGGGAATTAGGGATTGAAGTTGTGGTTGAGTTGGTGAGGGACGCATTGACATCCCCAACCAACCGAAACAATCCAATAACGCCAGAGTTTAAATGTTTGGCAACACTCCGGTATTTGGCTACGGGGAAAATGCAGCTCTTCGCACGGGACTAGTATTAACTGGGGACCTCAAATGATTTAGAAATTATCCCACCACGTCCGTGTTTCATGCTGCGCATTCGCACAGGATAAGCAAAGTCTGTGTTTTAACTCGAATTCACTGACATTATCCCCCGGGTCGATCGCACCGGAGCCCTTGCTGGAGCAGCACAACGGTTAGATATGGATATTTTTAATATAATAACTGGTGAGCCTGTTGAAAGATGGAAAAATGTTCCTTACTGCATGCTGCCATGCATGTAATCCATCTGATCATCTTTCGAGATTTCGCTCTTCTGATGAGCCTCCTGAATTTGCACCCAAAATGCTGTCAAAACTTTAATTTATAATTCCCAAAGCAGCCTCCAAAATTCTTCACCGGGAAAAAGGCAGTGGAAAACACAAAAAACCTTAAGAAAAACAAAAAACAACGCCAAATCACAGAGATGCCGATTTGCACGGGACTAATATTATTAAATGACCTCCGTAGTTAATTTGCAGTGGAATTTTTACTTTACAAATTACGGACATGGCAGATTTGCATGGGATTAAGATCACAGACGACCTCCGCAATTATTACAAATTACTGGAGGTCTCCAGGTTATACTAGTCCCGTGCGAATAGGGCTTTTGTCAATCGGAAGAAGTTGCATTCCATCAATACACAAATTGTCTTTGACGCATGTTGCAATATACCGGATGAACACACGATTCACGAATTTTAATGGAGAGTGGTTTGACGCAGTTTTTCGAGCAAATGCATCTTTTATTGGCAATTCACGTTTTTCATCGCAATCTTCTAATTTGTCATTTTTGTCTGAAGCGTTTTTGTTTGGGGGGGGGCACTTAATTCTCCACATAAATACATTTCTTTATTCAATACCTTTTTATAGGCTTTGTCATGGACATGTAGGCAACTTCCTTATTTTCACTTCATACATTGCGTAGCCTAAATGACTTTTCAGTGGGCTGCCCTGTCACTAAACAACCAATCACCGTTGTCACCGCTTCTAAGTGTGTGCTTATAAAATGACATCATCCATAGCAACAGAGAGTTACATCTAGTTTAGGAGTTCACTGTTTTCATAACAAAAAGTAGGTCTCAGCGGCTTTGTGAATTACTTTTAAGAAACAACTCCTACATAAAAACTTTTAGTCCGGTTTAGGAGTACTCCTACCGTTAAGATAAAAGTCTTTGTGAATACAGGCCCAGGTCTGTTAAGTGATTGAAACAAATAAATGCCCCAACTATTATTTGGTATTGTACGGTATGATGCTCAGCTGCAGACACATCAGAAAGGCGACGAGACCGACTCATCATGACTGACAGGCATCAAGGACACTCAGCGTTACCTTACCGACCCACCCCCAGCTATTTCATTCACAAAAACAGGGCCTGTGGCAATTCTGGACAGCTGTTTTTTTTTTTTCTTTCTTCCTTCATGGCGGCGTCTGGGCCCCGGTGCAGCTGCACCGGTTGCACCGCTGATACTTACGCCACTGCCTGAGCTAGCGTAGTGGCAGCACCACTTGCAATTAGCATTAGTGTGGTATCGCAGCTAATCATTTGATGTTTGCATACTTAACTATTGACATGGGTTACAGTGATACTCCCTGCATGGGTGTTTTGTTGAAGTATCTATAAGAGTCCAGCAGAGGGCGGACTGAGACCGTTTAAGTGGCCAAGGTTCATATTATGCCTGCAGTAGAAGTGGAGGGCTGACGGCATGTAGCCAGAGTTGTACATGTGATATGCTGCAAGTGGTTCAGTAAAGACCTTTTTGGGAAAAAACATTCCTGGTGGACAGTGGATTATTTACAAAGATACGACATTTAGTATTGCGCTAACTTCGCTAGCGATCTTTTTAAAGTCAGTTTACATGGTTCACAATGATACAGAGAGTACCATGGTGGGTTTAAACATTAGGAAAAACTGCTGTAGCTCCGATTGGTTCGAGAAAAGTATCTCAATGGAAGGCATTTTTACACTACAAGCTACATTAACAAGCTCACAATGAGGCCTAGCCTCTTAGCATGTAGTAGCCACACTTACTAGAGTTCTCTCAGAGGGCTCACACGGCTCCTCTTATCCAGCATTATACACAAGACTTGTTCCTATCAAGCAAGTGACCACTTAGTAATATGATTCAGAGGGATTTATAATCAGTTTGCGGCTTCTATACTATATTTTCTCACCAGGGCTCGTCAGCTTGCATGTCGGTGGGTGCTCTAGTCAGGGGCTTGGTTCAGAGTGAGCATGCGCTGTGTGATCATGGCAATGACTCAAGGGTTGATGCGCCACCTTGTGGTGGGGCATGGTAAACACTTAAATGACATAAATGAGTTTAGTAACCATGTGGGTTACATACATAAGCTAGCGGTCGGAAAACTTGATCTCTCGTGGGGGGGTCTTACTCGGTGTCACGGTGTGTTAGACCATGGATTAAATTTACGCCGGAATATGCGTTTAATGTGACCTTCTCTAAACTTTTGAATGTGCATGTCCAACAATTCAATGTTTCAGCACTTTCTGCACAACTTGCTGTTCTCTAACAAGGAGCTTAACGGCTTAACAGGTGTTTGATCCATGAATCGACCAATACATTTCTTGGTTCAGTTAGAATTGGTATTTAAACTCCTCATCATGCTGTTCACATTTTGACATCATGAGACCGAGAGGACACCTAACAATTGATCAACAGTACCTCACCACTGCGAGGCTTCAAACAGGATGTTCTCAGACAGAAGTGGCCACTGAGCTTAGAGTGTCACACACAGAGTGTCATCAGCAAGTTGCAACAGATATACAGAGAAACTGAAAGAGTCACAGAAAGGCATAAAAGTGGATGTCCATTGGCCACATCCCACACTGATGACTGCTTCAATGTGAACAGTGCCCTGCGAAACCGGATGATGAATGCCACTCAACTCCAGGCAGATTTAAGGGAGGTGAGAGGCACCCAAGTGTCACGACAGACCATTCAAAACCATTTACATCAGGGACAAGTGGGCCTCTGATTATAGTCGATTCACGTTGAGCAGAAATGATGGCTTTCAATGATGTTGGAGACGTCAAGAAGAGCACTATGCATCAGCTACTGTTGTCACCAGACGAGCCTTTGGTGGTGGTGGTGTTACAGTGGGCAGATGTGTCTAGTCAATACAACTCAACTCTCAACTTTATTTATAAAGTGCTTTAAGCAGCCATAGCTGGGACAAAGTGCTGTTCATGAAAAGAAATAGAACATGAAACATAAAACATAGGAAACAAAAAATAAAAACAATAAAACAATAAAAATGTTAAAACAATAAAAACAATAAAAACAATAAAACACTAAAACAAGAGCAGAGTCTCATGCTGGGTTGAAAGCCGAGGAATAAAAATGGGTTTTAAGATGCGTTTTAAAAATGGACAGTGAGGGGGCTTGTCTGATATGGAGCGGGAGGACGTTCCAAAGTTTGGGACTGGCAATGGAAAAAGCTCTTTCCCCTCTGAGCTTCCGCTTAGACCTCGGTACCTCCAGGTGCAGCTGGTCAACTGACCTGAGACACCGAGCAGGAGCGTAGGGATGGAGCAGCTCAGTGAGGTAAGGCGGGGCGAGACCATTTAAAGATTTAAAAACAAATAAAAGAATCTTAAAATTTCACTCACGGTGCCAAAATGTTTATCATCCTTGTTAAAACTCAACTCCATTTAATCAAAGAACAAATGACGTGAATTAACCCACAACCATCTTACATATCATCTTATGGTAAACAAAAAGAGGAAATATTCAACTATGTATTTTAATTTATGTTAAAATGGAAATTACATTTTATTTTAGTTCGTATTTTGTTGTTTAGAATGAAAAGGACATTTTGTTTTGAATATTACAGTATTATTGCATGTGGCCTGACGACCTCAATACATGGACCTTTGAGTTACTGAAAAAAATCTTTGTGGCCCTTTAAGATTTGTATTTGAGTACCCCTGATCTAAACCAATTCAGGGCGCTACCACTAATGCCCACTAGGTGCTGCAAGTGAGACACTAAAATATTGTGGTCCACAGTTTCAAACGCGGTCCAGCAGGACAAGGATCACGTAGTCTCCAGAGTCAATCGCCAGGAGGATGCCGTTGAAGACTCTTAATAAAGCTGACTCCGTACTATGCCTTGTTTTAAAACCAGACTGGAAAACTTCCAGGATATCATGCTCATCCAGGAATGTATAATAAATAAATACAGAACATCCCTACACTTTGTGAATGGTACAGTGACAGGCCCATAACTTTGTATCCCAGAACCTCAATGATCTGAGGGCCGCCCTTCAAAAAGAGTGGGATGCCATGCCTCAGCAGACAATAACTGGACTTGAACAAGGGCACATGAAAAGTTATTGAGACGTTACCATTTTAGTTGTGGTATACCCACCACTGTTGTTGGCTTTTGTTTCAATAGATTGTTTGAGATGAAGAAATCACCATTGCATGCTTCTACTTAAATGCCCTACTTTTATGATATGATACCACTGTAGCGTGAACATTTTTCATTTTCCATAAATTTCACCCAAAAGCCAGATATCACAACTTTTTGTGAGTAGTGTATTTTGTTGTTATTTTAACGGTAGAATTGGTCACCCAGTTCATTTAATGTCATTATTTAGGTTTCTTTTTAAATCATTTCATATTGTTGTATATTATTTTTTACATTTGCATTTTACTTATGTTTTAGGTTCATTGCTCAAGCTAACCTTGACTTGCCAGTACCAAAGACGCGAACACATTTGGTCCTACCATTACAGAGCTCAGTGAACTGAGATTTAGCATTGAAAGCTAACAGCATGGGGTCAGAACTTTACACTGTGTTTTAAGCGTCTCAACATGCTCCACATCTCACACCAAAAGTTATGCAACATCAGCAGACCTTACAACACAGCACTGTAGCGCGTATGACTCAAAATGAATAAAAAAGTAGTTAAAACCGTGTGTTTGTGCAAGCAGCCACGTACCTGTTTGTTGCAATGTTCCAATGCTGTTAGCTGTCGATGCTAAATCTCCGTTCACGCAGCGCTGTAATGGTTGGACCAAATGTGTTCGCGTCTTTGGTACTGGCAAGTCAAGGGTAGCTTGAGCAATGAAGCTGCATGTTTAAATCCACCGAAGTTCTCCTTTAACATTTATTCTTTTTATGTAAGAAACAATTTATTTGCAGTTGACTGTTCTGTATTTTTGCAGATTTCATTTTAAAATAGTTGACTTGTTTACAGTAAACAGGAAAGTCTGCTGGTTTATTTTGTTACTTTCCAGCTCACCTGTAAGCCATGATAATGGTTGTGTTAAATGTACAATGGACACACGATGGAGTATGGACAATATATGGTTAATATTGATAGGCAGGTGACCCCAAATCAAATTCTGCCCCATAAAGCCATGGACCGGCTCTGGGTTACAGTGACCTTGACTTCTGACCTTTTTCCACCAAATTCTTATCAGACCACCCTGGAGTCAATGTGAAAATTTGTACTATATCTGAAGAAATGTCCATGAATTTAACAGATTTTCATGAATTATTTTAACAGTGTCCACAAACTTCCACAAAACAAGGAAAGAAAGCAGTTGAATCTTACCAATGGGAACAGGAAACAGGGAGTCTGAAGCCTCACAATGGTGGCTGTGTAGCACTGCAGAGCAACTAGATTTTTTTTTTCATACGTGGTGTATACAGCTTCATTTGCTGCACAAACACACATAATTTAACATTTGGATATAACCTGTATTGACATGTTGTTGTGAGTTTAGCTTACCAGCTTTTATTGAAAACAGTTCAACTCTCCAACAAGAGTCTGAGTGAATCTGAAAATTCCTGAAGGAAGGCATTCACACTTTATGATATGAGGAACAGAGGTTCTCTCTCTCTCTCTCTATCAGACTCACACTGCAGTGCACACTCTCCTATTGCGTCACAGACTTTCAAAATAATATTCAGCTGCCATTTACTTCAATAAACATTTTTTCTGACACTAAAGAATGACCAGATTTCTTTGTAAATACTTTTACACAATCACACTTGGCACATTGTTTTTTGAATTGCAGATTTGACAAATTGAGGAAGCCAACTGTTTTCTGCCAAGGAAACGGCAAGACCATGTACCATGTACCCTCTGCCACCGCTGTCTCAATATCATCTATCTGATCAACAACTGCATTTAACTGCCCATGAGAATATGCACCAGATGTTTGACTACATCTGTGAGGTTACAAATGAAGAAAGCTACAGGTTGCATGGCAGCTAGTGGTGCCCCACAGAGCTACACATAATACAGCCACTCTATGCTCAACTCAAGACGTTAACGCACAGTGCTTCACAAGTGACGTTTCCCATTACACAGCACCAATAAACTGAGATGATGATCTCAGTAATTCAGACACAATCACACCGATTGCTCCATCCATCAGTATAACAATAAGTTACCCTGAGATCTTAACAAACATGATGTTTCAAATGGAATATTTTGCTTGATTGAGAAGATTTAGAAACTACTAAATATAGAAAATAATAAACTATAAGGAGGGGGCTTTGGCCCTGTTGCCTGGTAGTTAGTCAAGTTAGTGAAATTAAGTATTGAATACTTGATGGTTATTACTGAAGGATGTACATCCATATTTCAAAGTATGTTCAGACAATCTTAATTGTGAAGTTAACATTTAATCATTAGAAACTCATAAGGCTTTAATAAATGTTCTTATGCAGTCTATGAACTGTTAACAAATTGCTTAATTGCTTGAAAGTGTCTTATAATATCAACAAATATGTTAATTATGCCATTATTGTGCTTATTATTTGCATTTCATTACAACTATAAACTGTCTCATATTATCTCAGTTAAACAAGCAAATAATGTAAGGCTTATAAAACTTCAGTTTACTGAAATGTACACTGCACAGGGTTCATTGTGGGTACAGTGGGACGTGTAGCACTTATATAGTATATATGTAGTATAATAATGTTGATAAGCATCTTAGGATGTGTTACCCATTAAAGATAAAAACACAGGTAAACACAGATACCACAATATACCAATGGTGTCATACTACTGGCTGACAAGCCTTGTTAGAAACTGGAACCAAGTGACTGATTATTACACAGAGATCAACAAAACAATCATTTTGGACCTGACAAACATTTTAGAATTAATCATTCACATGCAAATATATGTGTATATTGTCTTTAATATATAATATATTGTCTGTGGAAAAGAGAAAATGATTTTTCCACATAAGAATGTGATCACTATGACCTTAAACCAACACTGATTACAAGGACCTATAAGGTGTTACCAAAGTACAAAGATTGTTCAAATATAATGTCTCTTTTCACAGTTTTTACACCGGAAGGGGTCAATGCAATGTAAATGAATCATACATCAGCCATTAAACATATTACAGAATTGATTGGGGTGCTTGGTGTAGAGGTTAAGACCATGAGCTGAAACATGTTTGGTTACCATCTGCCACAAGAGAATAAAAACATCTACTATGAAATATATTTCAATATAATTATGAAACAATGGGATGCATCTTTTAGTAAATGTTGGCATTCAGTGAAAAGATGAGAGAGCACATGACAGAATCCCTTCAAATCATTGAATTCATTGAGCCATGGAAAGAGCTCAGTACTTTCAATAAATATATAGATCAAGTCAAAGATTGAAAACATTAAAATAGAAGACTACATTTAATTGAATCAGGTCACCATTGGAGAAAAATCCTTGTTGCTGAAATGCAAAAAAAACCCTGCCAGATATTTCACCCAGAAATGACTCAACAGGACTCTCTTGCCACTAGTCATCTGTGTGTTTGTTTGTGCATGTTCAGTACGTTTGATAATGTGTAAGCATACTGATCAGAAGGCTCAGATTAAGAATGACAACATTGCAAATTTCCCAAGCGAGAAAAAGACAGCATGAAAACAAAGGCATCATATTGGAAAACATCTTACATGCAGGATAGCTCTTTGACTATTTCTGAGCACACTGTTTACTGCAAAATAGACACAGACATGTAAACCCTCATTGATTTGATACTGTTTATCTTTTCCCTCAAAGCAGAGATAACAGTTTCTCAACCGCTGCTGGGAAATTGTGAGTTGTTGTGTACAAAAAACACAGGGAGGAGGACCGGGGAGATAGCACCAAGGTGAACTGGAGGAATGGGAGGAGGGAAGAGAATAGATAAAAGGAGGGTGCTGCAGAGCGACAGTTTACATTGACAGCAAATCAGGATCAGACAGGAGGATGGGTAGGACTCTGCTGTGGCTGGGGGCCTCTCTGGCCTTTGCTTCTCTCACTTTTCTGGCTGATGGAGCTCCATTGTAAGTAGACCAGCGCTTCACCACCCCTGAGCTTGAATTCATTCACAGAAAATGGTGCTAAAACATACAGTTTGATTGTTAATCTCCCTGATATTCAAGTTTTAACTGCAGCGTCACAACTGGAGCAACAGCAGTATCAGAGGTTCTCTGCATTTATTATCAAATTAGACAGTTGATGAATACGATGGATATCAGTTCATCACAGTTCCATTTCATCATTGTCTCACATAAGAGAAGGAGAAGTTGCAATCCAGTTTGTGTTACATGAGTCAAGGAATTTGCACTGTTAATGCAAAAGAACTTAGGCCTGTGATGAAATGCTGCATTGATCCAGTGCTGGAAATTAATCAAGGTGATCAATGGATTACTTATTGAGCATGAAGTCCATGCTGGAGCTCAGGGTGCACATCTGTCAAACAGATATGCTTTTTGTTGTTTGTTTGTTTTTTTCTTTGGCAATTTGGGTAAATTGAAACTTTAACACACAAGGCAGTGGTTCTCAACTCGGGCTGAGGAACCCCCAAAGGGTCCAAAGATAAACCTGAAGGGTCAAAAGATGAGTGGAGGGATAAATAAGCGGAGAAATTGTTTCTTTTTCTACTTTTCCTCTTTTTTTTCAGAATCATTTCTGCTTTTTTGGGAAATATTTTACTGTAAATATTTCCCCCCTGCAGGTACATAAAAATATCATTCAAATCAATAAAGTTTAAAGGAAAACTCACTCTTGTTATTCATGTTGAGGGGGCACACCCAAAAAAGGTTGGGAACCACTTCTTTATCATGATACTTCATTTACTTGTGTTTCTGACTGCTCAGCACTTGACCAAATGTTGTTTGACTACATCTATTCTCCATCTTTCTCTGCCCTGCAGGCAGGTGATGTCTGCCCCCAACTTGTTGCGGGTAGGAACAACAGAAAACATCTTTGTGGAGTGTCAAGATTACACAGGAGTAGACATTCCGGTTGAAATCATTGTGATGAACCATCCAAACAAAGCCAAAAGGCTGGCATCCACAACTGTGACCCTCACCAATGAAAACAGCTTCCAGCAGCTTGGACAAATAATGGTGAATTAAATGCTGTTACTGTATTTTTGTTTATATGTTTTGTGGTTGTTATGTGTAAGCTGGCCTAATTTTCTACTGTATCATGACCACAAACGAACAATTTAGAATATTGAATGCCGCACTCTGCTCCTCATGTTCTGCTTTCGTCTCTGCATGGTGTTTCAGATCCCGACTGGTGACTTCAGTAAAGATCCGAGGATCAAGCAGTACGTGTACCTGCAGGCTCGGTTCCCTGACCGACTGCTGGAGAAAATCGTCATGGTGTCCTTCCAGTCTGGGTACATCTTCATCCAGACTGACAAGACCCTCTATACCCCCGAGAGCACAGGTGAGTGCAATGTCTCTATATTAGTTAGCAAATATATTACAATAGAAAATATATATCACACTAATTATTTATCTTTTCAAATGAAACAATCAAACACAGTATAAGATACTTTAAAATGAACCATTATTTTGACACAAGTATTATGAAGTGAGGTCAGAAAGTAAACAGTTTCACCAACAAAATGAAGCTTTTTCTCTCTATGTCAGTTCTTTACAGGATGTTTGCAGTGACACCCCTCATGGAGCCTGTAGAGAGGGACGAGGAAACCAAATCGGATGCTTCTATTGCCATTGAGATTGTGGTACTGTGTTTTTATCCTCAATAAGAACAATAATTGATAAGCAGAAAGCCTGTTAATGAGTGGACGTCACAGTGCTTAATAGTAGGTCACTTGCTGACAAATAACCAGAAAAACAGAAACACATCTGGCACACCTTGTGTCACTGTTAGCTTTGGTGTGTATATTCAGTAACACCTGTCCTCCAACTCACTATAATAATAAATGCATGCCTCCCTCTAGTGGTTGAGTTCAACACAGCCGATGTCTAGACACTGACTTGGCCCATGAATTGCAGACAAAATAAAACCACTGGCACTAAAACTGGCACAGGTCACTGTTGACAGTGTTTCAATATTGTTTGTTTTTTTAGACCCCTGAAGGCATCATTTTGCCACTTGATCCAGTCTCTCTGAAATCGGGGATCCACTCAGGAGACTACAAACTTGGTGAAATTGTCAGGTGAGTAGCCTGCTGTGTGTTTAACAGTTTAACAGTTTAATTCAGTTCAAACTAGAGACCATCTTGGGATGGGATCTACACAGCAGAGACGCCTGTCAACATGTTCTGACCCATGAGCACTCATTAGTGATTGCTACATTATACCCTGAGTACTCAGTACTAATGAGTCGGCCCACACCCATCTTCAAACTCAGCCTCAGCGTGCCCTACTTCAAACAGATCAACAACCTGCTCAGCCCACGCACATCTTTAACTGCCTTCATTTTGACTTGATTTTCCATCACGCCTTTGAGGTAAACGGACACTATTTCACTGACAAAAATCCAGGGATGGACAGTAACGGAGTAAATTTACTTGAGTACTGTACTTAAGTACATATCCAGAGGATTTGTACTTTACTTGAGTATTAGATTTCTTTGGTACTTATTACTCTTACGTGAATACATTTCCTAGACAAATATTTTTACTTTTACTCGAGTTAATTTCTAGGAAGGCTGAAAAGTACTCGTTACTTTCAGGTCTGCTCCTTTTTTTTTTTTTTTTTCTAAAATACTATTGGACACAAGCTGTGTTTGTCAAAGAAGGAAACCTATCACAGTGCACGTTCTCCACTGGGATCTACGTAAAAGCAGAAATATGTCATCCCTCCCCATAAGGATACCACCAAAGTAGCCACGCTCTCGACTGCGTTTGTCAACACAAAACCGCGACAATGGCTGCATCAGATGTAGTTTTTTGTAAACAGTGATTCTCAACCAGTGGTCTGGGGACAACATTGGTCTTTGAGGGGGTTCCAGTTCCCAACTTAGCTAAATGATAGAGAGTTAGTTGGACGGTGCAGGTTCATTTGGTTACAGTTTTAATGATTGTTAATAAACATCTGCATCTGCAACATCTGCTGTCCTCCTGTGATCCCATTCATTTTATTTGTTTTTATAGGTGTTTCTGCAGGCTTTATATAACATTGTGGTCCTAAAAGCAAGCACATCAGTGCAGGTGGTTTCAAAGAGTTAATTCTCAGAAACAAGAGTTAAAAGGTCCTTAAATTCATTTAGAAAAAATTATAGTAATTCATTGATGTGAAAAATAAGAAATTTACTCTTACTCTTACTTTTACTTAAAGTAAATTTAAAAGCATGTACTTTTGGATACTTAAGTACCTTTAAAAGCAAGTACTTTTTTACTCTTACTCGAGTAACATGTCGACTGAGCTACTTTTACTTGTAACGGAGTAAATTTTGACCAGTAGTATTTGTACTCTTACTCAAGTACTGGGGTCGAGTACTCTGTCCATCTCTGCAAAAATCTGTCCACAGACAGACAGACAGACATATGAACACCTGGCAAAATACTAACAGCTACTGTAATAGTCCTGGTGACACCTATTGTCGCCAGGACTATCACAGAGGATGTGACCATCTGTATTTTGCTATGATGACACACAAACACATACACAGACTGACAAATATTACTGGCCAGTAATAATGCCTAATACGTAATAAGAAGTAACACACTATCTTGCTTGTTTAGCTGAGATCATATAAGACAATTTATAGCTGTAATGAAATGCAAATCATAAGCACAATAAGCTCACTATTGGAAATACAACACTGGAAATAAAAGGGAGCGCTGTTAATTAGCTGGCGTTGGTGAAGGCAATTGTTGGTTGTTGGCTAAACAGTAACTTAATAGGGCCAGACTACAAACTAGATAACATGCGTGTTCAACCATAAACACACAGTCTCATTCAGAAGAAGCAAGAAAATAAAGTGTATAAGCTAGATAGCTACTTAATTAATCTAGAGCGTCTCTATGAACTGAAATGATCAGGCTTACAATAAAGGTACATCTATTGTACAGCCAACCTGACGATATCAACCCCTTCTTCTGGATTTTACTGTTGCTGTAGTTACTGCTTTCTGTGGGACAGTATAAAACAACAACTGCTTTCAAGTTCATTCCAGTAACATTTGAATAACTTCATGAAATCTGATTCACGTTTTACCTTCAGACTCAAAATGTTATGAATATTTGCATGACTTACTTGATTATTGGAATATGTGTTCCTGTGTGCGTCTGCGTTTAGTCCCGGACTGTGGAAGGTGGTGGCCAAGTTCCACAACAACCCACAGCAGAGCTACTCTGCAGAGTTCGAGGTCAAAGAATATGGTAAGTCTCTCAATACCTGCACTGTTTTTTTCAAACCTATATATACCTTCTATATTCGCATACGTTTTACTTTATTGGACATGCAATAAACTGTTTTCAAATTTTCAGTGCTGCCCAGTTTTGAGGTGAAGCTGACGCCTGTGAGCCCCTTCTTCTATGTAGACAGTCCAGACTTCACTGTCAACATCAGAGCTACGTATGTGAAGGTTTTTGTTTTGTGGCTCAAGAGATCAGGTTTGACTGGCTGGAGGAGAAAACAGAGGATGTTGTTCCGAGGTTGTGTTGTAGTCTGTTGTGGTTTTGATTGTCCTGTTTTACTTCGTTGTGGGCTTAAAAATGTACTTCGGGTTTTAGGTATCTATTTGGTGAGGAGGTGGATGGGATGGCGTTCGTGGTATTTGGGGTTATGCAAGAGGGTCAAAAAAAGAGCTTTCCAGGTTCTCTTCAGAGGGTGCAGGTGAGTGGTTACATACAGGTCTGCCAGCTGATTGGTAACTGTGCCACAAAATCTGCAAGACTCTAAAACATGATTAATGTCTAGGATTAAGTTCTCTTTGATTCAGATGTCTGGAGTAATTTTAGCTAAATTGCTACATTCCTATCCAGTTGATTGACAATAATTATACTTATAATTATACTTAATTGTACTTTTAAGGTCATTCAGAATGATGCCCAACTGAGTGAGCAATTTACACAACACAAGTAAAAGTACCTCCAACTGCTCAGAAGGCACATTTTTGTATCATATCACATTAGATTGCGAGAGGAATTGGAGTGGTCACGCTGAAGAGAGAGCACATCACGCAGACCTTCAAAAATATCAACGGCCTGGTTGGGAGCTCCATATTTATAGCTGTCAGTGTGATGACGGAGAGCGGTAAGAAGGAGAGCATGTGTGTTTCTTCCTGTTTAGTTTGTTGAGTCGTGTGTGATTCATACGAATTCAGTGAGTGTAAAAAAAGACCAAAATGTTTAGGCTGTAATTTTGCGTCATCAGTTTGTGTGTGAACGTGTTTTTGTATCAACTCACAGGTAGTGAAATGGTGGAGGCCGAGTTAAGAGGTATCCAGATTGTCACATCACCGTACACCATCCACTTCAAGAAAACACCCAAGTTCTTCAAACCAGGAATGTCCTTCGATATTGCGGTAAAGTTCATAAAGTACTTATTCACGTATACATAACTGAAATTTAGCTACATTTATACTTTGGAAAAAAGATCCTACAGAAAAGATGACAGTATACTGAAGTACAGTCAGTCTTTGTAAACAGTGTATATCTTCAAAAATGTATTAGTGACATGCTGTTTAATGGTCCTTTAATAATTATAATTGATTGGTGCGGTGTTTTCATGTATTTTTTGTATGATGCAAAGGCACTCGGATTGTTCAGCTGTTTGTGTCTCTGATGGCAGGTTGAAGTCATGAATCCTGATGAAACTCCAGCACAAGGTGTTGCAGTGGTGGTTGATCCAGGTGAGGTGGAGGGTTTCACTGCTGCCAATGGCATGGCAAGGCTTACCATCAATACAGAGGCAGGGATTAACAGCCTGAGAATCACAGTAAGTCGCTGACATTTTTTGCTTTTTTACATTATCATCTGTTGGCAAGTGGAAGCTTAAACCTTGATCAGCGATTTTGATATTCATTTTGGGAGGTGAAATCAGGCAGTGCTATCACTGCAGATTGTTAGTTTCCTGAGCTGATTGTTGTGGTTCTGATCCTCACACATGCACTGTACCATATGGGAGCATCTTTTAAAGGTGCACTATATCATTTTGGCAATGAAATTTTAACTGGAAGAGAAAGATCTTGATTGACTGACTTTTTATGTCAATATAAACTAAAAAGAACTGTCTTTGTTTTCATCACTTAATAAAGAAACTGACCTTAAAGGACAACAAAATGTCATATTATTTTACCTTTGGCGGACCCTGCCAACTTTAATAGCTTCAAACAGTGTTCTGGGGACCTTATTTTCCTCTGAGTACAGCTTGATTATTTGTTTATGGGGAAAAAAATTATATTTCAGACTTTGTATTATTACCTGTAAATATTTATATATTTAGCCACCATATAGTTACATATTTAAATATGCAAAGTAAAAACTCTCTAATAGCACATTGTGCTCCTTTGAGTCAAAATACAAGATTTCTTAGTTAATAATCAGTGGATACCAAAACAAACTAAAATGAGAGTGATTCTGGAATCCACAGCCAGTCTGTTAGGTCGCCATTAACATGAACCCAAATGAATGCAAATGTTGTTCGCCTGCTTGAGAGGAAGTAAGATGTTTTCAGGAGATGTTGTCAGCCAGTGACTCAGTGTATGGAGGCTTTGTATACTGTTTTTTTTTTTTCTGAAGCCTGGTGGCTAAAAATCCAATCATGCAGGTTTAAGTGGTAAATAAACATAGTTTTGTCCTAGTTTTATGCTTATGGTTACTTTCACATAAAATCTGGTGATCCACTGAAAACGATGCAGACAACAGGGAGTTCCAAAAAAAAAAAAAAAAACATAGCTGGCTGTGGTGAAAAAATTTGAACATACTCAACTTTTGAAGAAACACACCCCGACGTCATATCGCGGTAGCCATCACCTAAGCTGGCAATAAAATGTCATGTGCACTAGTTTAAAACACTTTTTTCTTCACATGTGGAAAAAAAACACACACCTAATACAGCAGTGAAATGAAGACTCAAATTGCAAAAATGCATTTGGCAATGATGACCAGCTTTTTGTTGTGCTTTGTCAAGCTACTGTGAAAACGAGTATTACTTCTCGGCAGGTGATACGTCTTTTTGTTATTTTGCTATTCCAGCAATTTGTAAGCTAAGTTACACAAGGCAAGGCTTTTTCTTATGATAGGATAGATTTGAGTATTTAAATCTTTGTGCATGCTTGCCTGTGTGTGTCCTTGATTGCAGGCAAAGACCAAAGATCCTCTTCTTACACGTGAGAGGCAAGCATCGGCCACCATGACAGCTCTCCCATACACCACAAAAAGCAACAACTACATCCACATAGGTGAGGGGCAACCAGAAATGACAGCAGATATTAAAATGGAAAAAGTTGTGATGGTGGTGGCAGTGGCAAAGTACAGTATGTGACATGCACTCGATCTTTTCATTGTCTAGCAGTCATTGCAACATGTCATTTTTGCAGGTGTGGATACTGCTGAGCTGGAATTAGGAGACAACCTGAAAATCAACCTTAACCTCAACAGGCAGTCAAATCAAGCCAAAGACATCACATACCTGGTGAGAGATGTTTTACATCTTTACATGTGTTTGTTTGTGCACAAGTATGAGTATTTGCGTTGCTTTCAGCAGGTGTTGTAGTGTGTGTATATAAGTATATATATACTGTGTATGTTTGTATGTCTGTATGTATGTGTGTGTGTGTGTGTGTCAGTGGTGGTTCTAGACCAGTTTTAATAGGGGGGCCAGGTTGGGGCTGGCCTTTTTTGTAAGGGGGCACATACAACCTGGAAAAAAAGATAAATTCCTCATTCAGACAAAACAGTGTTTAAAATTTCAGCAATTTTGATTGGGTAGTAAACTGCTGAGACACTTTATTTCTGCCTTTCCCTTCAAAACAAAATCATTGCAGGAAATCTGTCATTGTATTATTGATGCAAACTCCCTGATAGGGGGGCCACAGGGGGGTCCAGACCCAGAGTTACGGGGGCACTGGCCCCTGTTGCCCCACCCCCCCCACCCCCCCAGAACCGCCCCTGGTGTGTGTGTGTGTGTGCACGCTAATATTGGCCAGACGCTGACGTGTAATTTGTTGTCCCCAGATCCTGAGCAGAGGTCAACTGGTGAAAAAAGGCCGATACCACACAAGAGGCCA
Source organism: Sparus aurata (assembly GCF_900880675.1). NCBI lineage: Eukaryota > Metazoa > Chordata > Actinopteri > Spariformes > Sparidae > Sparus > Sparus aurata. Next base: position 27,960,358 of record NC_044187.1, on the reverse strand, counting down.
AGTAATGATTTCCCTGATAGTTCCTGTTACCAAAGAAATGCTGCCATCGTTCCGCATCATAGCCTTCTACCATACAGATGACAATGAAGTGGTATCAGACTCTGTTTGGGTGGATGTCAAGGACTCCTGCATGGGCTCGGTGAGACAGACTGATGTAGCCAAGTTTGAACATACTCCTTTAACAAATAAAAAACTGCATGTCTCATTCATTGATGTCTCCTTCAAATCTAGTTGAAGCTGGAATCATCCAGACCTGCTCCATCGTATGAACCTCGCAGGATGTTTCGTCTGAAGGTCACAGGAGACCCAGAGGCCACAGTGGGACTGGTGGCAGTTGATAAAGGCGTCTATGTCCTGAACAACAAGCACCGCCTCACTCAGAAAAAGGCATTTTCTCTATTTCTTATATAATTTTGCAAATAACTGAAAGAAGCCCAAATAATATACAGTATAAATGTGTAATGCAGCAAACGCACTGTGTGAATAACTTTTTCTAAAGTCATATCATAACTATCATGTGAGTTTACAGATATGTCTGTCTAGATTACATATGGTATCTCTATATGTTGTCCTTTTCTATTTCTGTGTGTGAACGACTTCCTGTTTGCTCAGGTGTGGGACATTGTAGAGAAGTATGATACAGGCTGCACACCAGGTGGAGGAAAGGACGGTATGAGTGTGTTCTTCGATGCTGGGCTGTTGTTTGAGTCCAACACGGCCTCTGGGACTCCCTACAGACAAGGTGACCCTACTTTACCCTTCCCTCCACTGAACATACCGCTCTTTAGGTTTTGACATATTATTTGTAAGGAGAGGTAGGTGTCAAAGTTTGGGATTTAATTTTTTTCAGGTATAAGCATCTTCTGAAGGACATAATGCCATTCAGATCGTTTTGGAGACACTGTTCCTGAACTGACTTATTACTGCTCAGTTAGTCAGTATAATGTTTCACTCTTTTGTTTTGGGGTCTCAGAAACAATATATTTTTGGCACATCGCAATTAAAAAAGCAACAACTGCCAAATACCATTAAGAGTAAAGTGAGATAATATGGTTTCGGTTGAACTGACCATTTTGTAAGGTCTGTTATGATAGCGATTAACTTTAACGTTTTTTACTGAACAAGCATTTGTCAATGTTGCAAATAAATACATGTACTGCAATTTCAACAAATGAGGTGTGCCACTGTACATCCATTTTTATCTCATACCCACACTAGGTCCAGGTGAACAACCAGATAAATGACCTACCTTTGATTATAAAGGTCCAGTGTGTAGGATTCAGTGGCATATAGTGAGTGATAAGGATACGGATCACAACCAACTGAATACCCCTCATCGTACAACTCCCCATCCAAACGTATGGGAAAGTGATTGTCCCAGCCTACCTAATTCACCATCTGGCAGGCAGAATATTAGTGAATTCAGAAAATGTATCTTTACTTATCATTGGAAGAGGTCCAGATAGTATCACCAACCTTGTCTATTTAAGCCTGAAAGGCAAATAAAATCCTGGGTAATATAGGCGCCAAAAAACGCCATTTCGCTTGATTATGATCATTCGTTTTTGAACTGTCCACAGTGCTTCTAACAGTCTCATAGGAGTGCAATCTTAAACCAGTGGACTGCTTTCCAAAACTTGCTACCTACATTACCCACAATGGAACTACCCACTGAGTAAATCACTGGAGGAAATGTATCAGATTACACACAGCTTTCTCTAAGACTCAATATTGTTTATATTACTTTTTCACATATGCAGTCATACTCACCAAGACCTGTAGCAACACTTTAAAGCAACATGATGTAGAAAATTGGGGGTTTGGTGCCCCCCAGTCATAAAAACAAATCCAAGTCTGTAACAATTTGCCAGATTTAATATGTAATCAGAAGTCATTGCGTCAAAACATTGGTTGAGTTTTAAGTATCAAGTTGTCATTATGGATGTGTTCTTGGATTCTGTTCATCCTGAAGCACAACGAGTTGTAGTTTCACAAGATTCATGTTAAAACATAATTCTCAATATTATATTCAATTTCTGCCTATAGATCCTGGCAAATTCTACACACTGGGCATTTAAGAGCATCACATCAACTATACTATGCAAAACCAAAGTCTATATATAAACCTGTTGGGTTCTGTTGAAGAGCAAGTCTCTGTTGTGTTTCCAGAAATGAAATGTCAGGCCCCCAGCGGGAGCAGAAGGAAACGATCCAACACAATAATGAACGTCACAACCAGCTTAGGTAAGAACCGCAGCTCTAAACTAGTCATTAACCATGTCTTCAGTCATCTTCTACCTCACAGGTCATGCTCTCTGGACACTTTTTGTTTTCAACTTCTGCAAGAATTTCTTTTCAATGCCATATATAATGGAAAGATAGCAACACTATGAGCTGACTAGTCTTTCTTCAATTTCAAATGAGAGGGATCTTTTTTTTCTTGCCCTTCAGCACGTCTAACTGTGTATGTTTCTGTCCTTTCTATCAATAGTCAAATCAATAGTCTAAGGATGGAGGGGATGCTACTAAAATGTACTTGTCTTAAAACTCCTATTTGTAATATCAAGATGATTTTTGAATCTAAATTGATTTTTGGGATTGTAATTTGGGTTGGCCGTCATCCAAAAGCGGCGAGTTGGGAATTAGACTCAAGGATCAACTATCATACAAATAGGAGCTTTAACTAGAGGAGAAATATTGTATTTCTTAGTTTTCTCATTTTAAAGCTGGACTATGAAACTTTTCATAGCTGAATGACAAGTTCACACAATACTGGATAAGCCTATACTGTAACCCCTGGATAAATATTTTAGCTCTAGTTTGCATTAACAGATGTTTTAAATGTGGTATCTGTGGTGACATTGAATGGAAGGCTTGCCAAGACAGGTGAGAAGAGATGTACAAGTAATCAAGCAGAGATAGCATGAATATACCAACTCCAACTGAACTCTTTGCACAATAAGCCTGAATTTAGCAATATTTCACAGCTGGTAGAAATAGGAAAGGACCAAACAATTTCCATGCAGATTGAGACTCAAGACTCATTACAGAGGGTTGGTGTAAAACAGAGGAAGATGAAGGGCCAAGACATTCCGTCACCTTTTGATTACACCCCTCTTTTGTACTCTATACGTTCACACCTCTGTCTCTCCCCACAACCTACTTTCTCTACAGTATCTAAATTTGAAGACCCACTCGAGCGCGAATGTTGTTCGGATGGCATGAAGAAAACACCTCTTTCGTACTCCTGTGAGACACGCAGTGAGTACATTGGGGACGGTTCAGCCTGTGTCAAGGCTTTCCTGCACTGCTGCAAGGAGATGGAAAACCAGCTAGCTGACAGGAATGAGGAAAGCCTCCAACTGGCTCGAAGTAAGAGACGGGTACAAGGGACGAAGGGAGGGTGGTTTCTATCCATGGTCATACTGGTAGTATGAAAAATCACTGCCCTCCAATGTTATATAATAACCTTTTATATGACACTATAGGTGAAGAAGATGACAACAGTTACATGGACAGCAGTGAAATCACTTCACGCACCCAGTTTCCTGAAAGTTGGCTGTGGTCAGATATCAAGCTGCCTGCTTGCCCCCGACAAACACCAAACTGGTGAGATAACTGAAACCGGTACACACACAAAATATAATGATGCCACTAACATTTAAAGGCACAATCATATACAAATTCTGCATTAGTCAAAATGACTAGAGCTTTTTTATATATTTTTTTTGTGTACATATATTATCCCAAATGTTTCCAACAATGTTCAAACCCAGCCCCAAGTCAGTACATTTTGCCTCCAGCTCCAGTCAGCAGTCAGAATTACAGAGCATGAATCCTGATAATGGATGTCACCTCTGCATCATCAGTCAGGTTGATAAACAGGAGCAAATTCTCCACTTTTCAATCCAAAAAGTAAAAAAAGAAAAAGAAAAGAAAAAGCAGTCTCTGAGCTCTCCCACTGTCCGCAAAAAGCTCCAGATCAGAGCAGAATCCAATGTGATGTAGGTGTTTATTTCCCCCAGGAGGACTGGCTCTGCACCCAACTTTCTGGCTCTGAACAGCTGAGCAGTGTCTCTGCCTCACAGTTCTGCCACCCCCCTCCACACAACACTCTCCAAACATCTTTTGTTGTGTTTTGATAGAGAGACCCCTAGTGACAGAAATTACATATCATGTATTTATTTTGCCAATGCTTTTCTTTCATTTAGTGACACCACGACATTTGAGAAAAATGTTCCTTTGCAAGACTCAATCACAACCTGGCAGTTCACTGGAATTAGTCTGTCAAGAAGTCACGGTGAGGATTCAGCAAATAAAATCTGTCTCCCACTCCACACCTTTTATTTCTTCTTTCTCTTTTTCATCACTCTCCTTTTTATCCCTCTTATCTTTAAGGTATCTGTGTTGGCGAATCATTAGAGGTAATTGTCCGGAAGGAATTCTTCATTGATCTCAGGCTGCCCTACTCAGCTGTCCGAGGAGAGCAGATAGAAGTCAAGGCAATCCTTCACAACTACAGCCCTGATGCTATCACTGTAAGTCCGGGCTATGCTTTGACTATATTTTATTTATTTTAGGACTTATAAGACTGGACTGACGCACAAATTGTGTGAAAAAGAGAATAAATGAGACCCTTTCTCCAGACTTTCAGAAGCTTGATAGCAGCTCAAAGAGAGAGCGGCCTCAGAGCTGAGTTAACCGTACTACAATATTTACATGTGCTCTTCCATTCAAATTACCCAAAGTACATCAATCTTTAAGTTAAGACGTTACGTCAATCTTGAGTAAAATATATTCTCATAAAATATTACTTCTGGTAAAAGAGAAAATCACCTATACAAATAACACCTGACTTAAGCTTTAAAGCAGGCAGGTCCAAACTATTCCACAAAGGGTGTGGCTGCAGGTTTTTGTTCCAACCAGTCAAGAGCACACAGTTTGACCAATCAACTCTCTGAAAACTGAGATCAGTTGATTAAATGAGTCTGGTCTGGTGTGCTGCTGCCACCTGCAAACCTGCAGCCACACTAGCCCTTTGTGGAATCGGTACAGTTCTTCTATGTCATCAGCAGCACCTTAATGTCTGGTCTTATATGTATTGTGAGCCAGTGCAGCGATGCTAGGATTGATGTAATGAGTTCAAATGTTCTTGTACATCTTAAGACTCTAGCTGCAGCATTCTGAACCAATTGCCAATCAAATTAATTAATTTACAAACGTAAATTGGTTTGGATGCATCATGCATCTGCAAAACCCAATATTTGCCTCATAAAGCAGATTAGGATTATAATTCAGGTCAGGAATCAAACATGAGTCCAGGCAGATTTCTGCAATCACTGATAACAGACCACGTGTCTATGGTTACATTATCATAAAAACAAACAACAACAACAAAGTGTCTTCAGTTGCAAGAGACTGCAATTCCATTATTCAGATAATAAATATTCTTTTTTATTTTCACCAGGTGTTTCCTTCAGAGCTCTAACTGAGGGGGAGTGTAAAGTAGAAGAAAATGTACATACAATGGAAAGAGAACAAAGTGCAATTAGCACTAAGATATACCTATGTACAGTGCTTGAGTAAATGTATCCAGTTACATTCCGTCACTTTCTAGGAAACAATGTAAAGCATTACATTTGTTCAAATTAAAGATGCATCATTATTATGTGACCTAAAGCAATACTAATGATTTTGATCCTGATTACCCACTCTATGGAAGGTTCATCTTTGATCTACCACAAATACATCCTCAGTCTCATTCTCCATCTCTTCTCACGTCGTTTTCAAGGTGCGTGTGGATCTGATTGAGGAGGTAGATGTGTGCAGTTCAGCCTCTAAACGTGGGAAGTATCGTCAGGAAGTCAAAGTTGGCCCCCAAACTACTCGATCTGTACCCTTTATCATTATTCCTATGAAGCAAGGACAATACCGCGTAGAGGTCAAAGCAGCTGTCAAAGACTCTTCACTCAATGATGGGATCATGAGGATGCTGCGGGTGGTGGTAAGAGAAACATAATCTTATACCATCTTATACCTCTTAAACACAGCTTTCTTATACCACATTGAACGGTGGATGACTAGCGTAGCGTTCTCACTTATTATATGGAATATTATTAAGCTCTCGTTAGAAGAGGCTCAACCCCCACTGATAATTAATTTAGAGGAAAATTATTCACATCAAATGAATCAGTCTTATGTCTGATTTATTTAACTAAAAGGGCCATGGGCTATTATAAAATAAGGACCACTAAACATATACTAAACACTACACACACACACACACACACACACACACACACACACACATATATATACATTACTACTGGTGCTTTAAAATTAACAACATTGATTGTTACTTGGTGTGACAGTCAAAACAGGTAAAGATAACAGGTAACTTTGATGCAAACTTATACTGTATATTTTGTAAATAGGACAAAGACATAGATTTGTTTTCTAATGTTTGTCTTAACTGTTCATTTCACAGCCTCAAGGTGTACTGATTAAATCTCCTAAGATTGTAACTCTCGACCCAGCTAATAAAGGTGTAGGTGAGTTCACCCATTACAATCCTAAGTTGTTGGGTGATTTAAAAATATTATGCATTCATCACTTGTTAACTGATCTCACAACTCTTTCACTGTTTTTCCCTTCAGGTGGTATCCAAAAAGAAGTTATTAACAGTGAAATTCCTAAAAAAGATTTGGCTCCAAACACACCTACGAGCACACAGATCTCTGTGACAGGTGAGATATGCTGTGTTATTTAGGCTCGGTAGGTGATACATGACCCTAGTCCTTAAAAAGGGACATTTGCCTGTTTGTTTAGTTGTTTCTTTCCTTTTGTTTTATACTATTTTAGAGTCTCTGTTTCTGTGTCTGCATGCAGGGAGAGAACAAGTATCTGCACTGGTGGAGAACGCTATTAGTGGACAATCAATGGGTACTCTGATCCAACAGCCCGCAGGCTGTGGAGAACAGAACATGATCCGCACGACTCTACCCGTCATTGCAGCCACATATTTGGACAAAACCAATCAGTGGGAAGCTGTTGGATTTCAAAAACGCGCTGAAGCCCTTCAACACATCAAGACCGGTAAGCACACACAGGTGTAATTATTTGCACTAATCACAAATATCTTAATGATGGCTCTCTGTGTGGGATTGTAAACTTTCTGTATTGCTGGTGACCAGAGGTCCAAGCAATGGACACTAAGATTCAGTTGAATGGCAGTACATAAAATGCTTGTGTTTTTTGTTCCTGCCCAGGCTACACAAATCAGCTTGCCTTCCGTAAAGGTAGCGGGTCTTTTGCTGTCTATCCTCACCGCGATAGCAGCACCTGGTGAGGCATCCTGACCTTCATGAACTCATGGCTTAATGTCTGCATGTCTTCCTCTAATTTACATCACGACTATGGGTGTATTTCATGTGCAAATAAATGAAAATATACCATAACTGCCTCTTCTCTCTGCTCCTCTCAAAGGCTGACAGCTTATGTTGCCAAGGTGTTTGCCATGGCCAACAATCTGGTGGCAGTACAAAGGCACGTCATCTGTGACGCTGTCAAGTTTCTGATTATCAGAGCACAGCAACCTGACGGCATGTTTCGAGAAGTTGGAAAGGTCTACCATGGAGAGATGATTGTACGTGCACTGATTTCGTTAACATCACTTTTTTAAAGGTGCAATATCTAGTTTTGGAGAAGAACGCTGGGGAGGAAACATTTTCATTGATTGATTTTTATGCCTGGACAAACTGAATAAATAAACTGGCCTTACAGGACAGCACAGCTTCATACTGTTTTACTTTGTTTATATTTGGTGGACCCTGCCACTTTTCTAGCTCTAAACAGTGTTCCAGGGACCTTATTTTCCACTGACAACAGCTTGTTTATTCACTTATGGAAAAACTAATTATTTGTGAGTTTGTATTATTACCTCATTGATATTGTAAATATTAAAATTCTGAGTCTGAATTTCTTCTTCAAAACTACATTGTTTCCCTTTAACTAAATGCTGATAAAGTAGCAATTGCATTTCATTAACTGTCATGTGTTCAGAAACATGTTTGTGTGTGTGCTTGTGTAGGGTGATGTGCATGGTACAGATTCGGACGCCTCCATGACGGCTTTCTGCCTCATTGCCATGCAGGAGTCACGCACACTATGTGCTGCTACTGTCAATGTGAGTACCTAAACTCGTGAAATCATTTCATCTTTTAACTTCACTGTTTATGTCTTTATGTACTCACTTCAATGATGGGCGAAACAAAGACATAGTCAGGAACTGACCATTTGCTGAGCCTGCCCCCAGTGTAGTGCTGCCCCATCAGGCTGTCAGTTCATTCAGGGCAAATCATGCAATTTACAATGGTAACAGTGGCAGGGTTAACACTTTAAAATCTTCCAGCTGTGAGTCCTTCATTTCAGACATTATAGCGATCAGCTGCTGAGTGCAACTTTTGCACACCTTAGGGTTGACAGGTGCGTCGGAGAAGACCAAAGGCCGACAGATTTTGTCAGCTGTTGCTCGATAACTAATTAAGCTAACATTTGCTCCATTAGCTGGTAACTGCAATGTTATATGTAGGCTGTTTCGTCCTAACATAACTTGGCTGCTTAAGCTACATTTGTTCAGATTTTTGGACAGCATGTTTTCATTTCCAACATTTCTTGAGAAATTGGTCTTTATGAACTTTGACTCCACGGAGTAAATCCTGTCACCATACACTAAAATCGATTCATTTCTTTCTACACCATTCCTGAACAGAAGTATGCATTCAAATTAGATGGATTACAATCACCTTAACACTATGACAGACTTTTATGGTAACACTTTTCTCTCCTTCCTCTCATTTTCCCATGTTTTTGTCACCTTCTGTCCAGAGTCTGCCAGGTGGTATAGACAAAGCGGTGGCCTACCTGGAGAAGCGCCTGCCCGCCCTCACCAACCCATATGCTGTGGCCATGACGTCTTATGCTCTCGCCCAGGAAAACAAACTGAACCGGGAGATCCTCTACAACTTTATTTCCACAGGTGTTGTCACACAGAAATATTTTTCGTCTTATTCAGAAACGGTCCACAGGTGTAAAGAATCTGAATCAGCGATTAATTACTAGAATGGGTTCATTAGAGCCGACTGTAACATTGGTACAATCTATATTATGAGACGATTTTCACTTAGTACAAAATTGCCAAAGATATGTTTGATTTATTTTCTCATTGAGATTGTCCACCAGAACAGTGTCATTAATTTCTCAACCTGTGCAGTTGAAAACCAAATTTTAGGGATGTTTATAAGAAAATGCTTGTTTATGTCAAGCGCGTATGTTAAAACATGTTTTTTTTTAATCTCTCCCCATAATTGATATCTCTTTATGGCCATAACAATCATTTATTAGTCGGCTCTCATATGAATCGTGACTCTAAAAGACCAAATGGCCATACAAGGTTAGAAAGATTAGTTAAAATTCTAAAAAGTGAGAACATTTTACTTTATCTTTTGCATTTTTCTTTTTCGTAAGGATTTATATTTCAAGTTTGGGATTGGGGATTTAATAGTGAATTAATCCTGTCAAACCAAAGCATACTAATCTAAAGCTATTTGTGTGTGTCCTTCTCAGAGAGGTCCCACTGGCTAGTACCAAAGGGACGTGTTTACACACTGGAGGCCACAGCTTACGGTCTTCTTGCTCTGGTCAAGGCCAAGGTGAGCATGTCCCTCTTGAGTTTCACCAAGATGTCATGCTATAGAACACATCATTCATGCTACCTCACTAAGAGAGCAGAGGGTTTAGAAACAAAAAGTGAAATGTGTCTTATGAATGGTAATGAATGAAATTAGCTAATTCATTCCAGCAGCTTGACGCATTCACAGAGCATTAAAGACCATACATTCAGAAAACTTGCAAAGACTTAGACTTGAGATATAAAAACCAAAGACAGATTATATCATCTAGCCTGTTAGTATCAGACAGGCGTCAAATATTGCATATATTGCAGTTTAACTGTAGAAGACTAATTTACAGTAAAAGTTCGAATGATAGCTTTGGAAATAGACTGACTGTAATCTGAAGTAATACTATCAAAGTCATAACTTATCTCTATTTTTAATATTTTACATTTTACAAATTTACTTGCTTCCTGTTGATAAAGGCGTTTGAAGATGCCCGACCTGTTGTCAGATGGTTCAACAAGCAGCAGAAGGTGGGAGGAGGCTATGGATCAACTCAGGTAACAGACACTGCACCTCTAGCTGTTTTTAAAGCACATCTTTTTAGTTCATCTGGACTGATAACCTATTAACCTGTCACTGTTCTTCACCCCAGGCTACTATAATGGTATATCAGGCAGTAGCTGAGTACTGGGCCAGTGCTCAAGAACCAGAATATAATCTCGATGTGGACATTTTATTGCCAGGCAGGTCAAAACCTGACAAGTACAACTTCAACAAGAATAACCATTACGCCACGAGAACATCTAAAGTGAGAACACACACAAAAAAAACATTAATTAATGTCATCATTACAGTTGTTTGTTGTATATTTCTCCAACTGAGCCCTGTGTGTGTGTGTGTGTGTGTGTGTGCGTGTGTGTGTGTGTGTGTGTGTGTGTGTATGTGCGTGCGTGCGTGCGTGTGTGTGTGTGTGCGTGTGTGTGTGTGTGAGTGTGTGTGCATATCTAAATCCTCACAGACCAATGATATCAATGCGAATGTGACAGTGACTGCCACAGGCAGTGGAGAAGCAACAGTGACAGTAAGTAACTTATGTACTAGTTTTGAGATCTTTTGTTCATTGATGGGTCCTGTTCAAACCACAAGTTAAGTCGAGTTAAGTTTGTTTACCTTGTGTAAGGACTATGTGAATAAGACTGAGGAATGGGCAACATTCATCAAAAATGTCATTGTTAGTACTGTGTGAAAGTAACAGTACTCTTCCCGACCATACCCGAACATTGTCGCTATTGATATCAAATTGTTTGGTAAACAATATTGTGATATTAGATTATGGCATTCAGTCCTATGTTTTTTGAGTGCTTTTGAGGAGATTTCAACATATCACGATATTTATTGTGTATGGTGTATTATATATAACTATATATTATTTCATGGGCCATAACGTTGGCTTTTCACATATTAAAATGCACTTTATCTATGTCACAGGTGGTGTCGCTTTATTACGCCCTGCCTAGTGAAAAGGAGAACGACTGTCAGAAGTTTAACATGTCAGTGCAGCTCATCCCAGGTAACATGTCTTTAATGGATGTCATTTCAACTGCATGACTGATTGGCCTTGGTCTTTTTCCGGGATGGCAAAAGTGAAAACAATGTTTCAAAACATTACACAAAAAAAACACTGTTTATGCTGTTTAAGGTAAAAAAGGTAAAAAAGGCGAAATAGAAATTTGTCGGATGTCTAATTAATTATTGCCCCCCATCAAGTGACAGTTTTGGACCTCCAAGGAAAAAAGCCTGGTCATTTTGTTTGCTAGTTTGCACATCTGTTTTTCCTGCCACCTATCCATCAACCTGTTGAGTATTTTAATTTTTTTTTGCTTCATGAGAAAACAAACTAAATATCATATCTTTTTCTTCTACAGATAAAAATGATGGAGTTGAGACGAGCTATAAGCTGAGGATAGAAGTTTTGTGAGTACAGTCAATAACTCTAACTACCTGATAATGTTGGGCATGAGGCCCAGTGTTATCAAACCAGATAGGCCCCTACATTGCTTTACTTCCTTGCCTTTCTGTTTCTTTTTGTTGTTATTCACGTCATATCTAATTGCCCTGCCCTGTTTTCCACCCCATGTCAAAGTTTATTTGAATTAGAAAAATATGCTGTATAAACTTCTTCTGATTGAGATTTCCACCAATTTTTATCTTGATTATGCTGTCCATTTTCTGTACAGGTATAAGGACAAGGAGCGCGATGCAACCATGACTATCTTGGATATTGGTTTGTTAACTGGCTTCACCGTTGACAGAAATGACCTGGACTTAGTAAGAGCTCTTACTAATACAGGCATACCCACAAATGTTTTGAAAGTGAAGAAACAAGATGTATTTTCTGATACGTGTGTCTATTTCTGTGTGTGTGTGTGTGTGTGTGTGTGTAGTTGTCCAAAGGACGTGCCCGCATAATCTCAAAGTATGAGATGAACACACTACTGTCAGAAAAAGGCTCTCTCATCATTTACCTGGACAAGGTGAGACATCAGTGTCTCCTTCTGGTATATTCGTTCTCTTTGCCGTGTTCTTTCCCTCTTTATCTCACCTTTTCTTTACGCTTCTCTGCAGGTCTCTCACACACGACCAGAAGAGATCACATTTAGGATCCATCAGACATTTAAAGTGGGCGTCTTACAACCAGCTGCTGTGTCTGTCTATGAGTACTATGAACGTGAGTGACGTCAGAGCAGAATGGATATTGGATTAAGGCAGTGGATAAGTAGTAGTGCTGTGAACCTTCCTCTGTAATCTCGTTCAAATGTCATGCCTTTTTTTATTTCATATCAAAATCATATTCACATTTTTATCGTTCAAATTAATTACATTAGGAATGTTTGTTATGTACCTCCACACTGTATCCACCTGTTTCCTCGGAAGCCTATGGGGGCTGCCATGACAGATAACTACTTCCGCCGGCGGTTTTCTGTTTCCGGTTGCCTTGCAACTGCAAGATGGCCGCTGCTGCTAAGCTAGCCCTAAACAACAAACGTTAGGTCATAAGTGCTATATTGTTTTTAAAATTAGCTCAGGTACAACATGTGCCGTTGTTGGTTGCCACAACAATTCACGAAAATTGAAGTTTTTTTCAGAAACGTCTCGTGTCGTACATCAGCCACTTAGACAAACTTGTCCGTGCCCTGCCCCTACACGCCATGCTGAGGAAGGAGGAACGGAGACTAGCGCGGTTTGCGGCTTTGACACTAAAATAAATATTTGGGTTTCTGAATATCTCCCACAGTATAGCTGCTGCATGACTTCCCTAACCCGGCAATGTCCGAGCAGCCGCCTGTCTCCACAACTCCACTTTCCTTCAGCATTATCTACGCTGTATGTTTAGCTTGATTGACACTGTTGCTGGGCGCTACTGCTGCCTTCAGAAAAAAACTTGCTGTGTTTCTTCAACAGTACTTTCCCTATGTTGTTACTGTGCAGGTAGTTGTATGCTTCTGTGCTTTTGTAACTGCGTAATTCTCCGCCGTCAACACCTTCAGAAAATATAAGATATAAGCATTAGCCCGACATTAGCTACGTCGATGTAGCTAACGCCGGGCTAATGCTTCATGTCATCTGCCCACTCCGTGAGAACTGACGGGTGAGGCACTGTGAGAACTGTCCTCACGACTTATTAAAACATCTGTTCTGTGTATCCACCGCCGATTTTTGTCCATTCTGTCGCTTTCTTTGTGTTAAAAGCCGGTTTTTAGAGCGAGCATGACAGCTATGTTAGTGTAAACACCGAGGTCATCCAGCTCAACCGGAAGAGCATAACCAAATATTGCTATGAACCATGGGTAAACTCACGAAGTCAGGAATAAGGTGGATACACAGGCTTATGCACGGCCGATACTAGTATCTACTACCATTACTGCTATGGTTGTTATACTTTCTGTCCACAAGAGGGTTTTCACACATTATCAGTAACTTTACATTGATAGCTTTCTTGTTAAGCAATGAAGTTCAAAGTTTCAAAGGAAAGACAGATATTCTTCCCATGGTAGATAGATGTTTTTCCAATATCTCTCTTTCCCATTCCAGAGACACCTTGTGTGAAATTCTACCATCCAGAGAGGAGAGCTGGACACCTTCTACGGCTCTGTAGAGGGGATGAATGCACATGTGCTGAAGGTAAACAGGATGATGTCTGATGACCTGATCCATCTTCTGCTCACATACATTTGTTACTTCTGACATTCTTAAACAAACACATAATCAGAATATCAACACAATGCTTCATGGAGGTAAAGAATTGGTTGTTTATCGTTTTGTCCTGCACTGTGTATAAACTGCAGCAGTGTATGATGTACCTAATTAATAGTGGGTGACCTAAAGCTGAAAGACGTAAGAGTCTATCTGTATGGCATTGGCTCTGAGAGGCTGTACCTATGCACAGCAGCACTTTAAGATAAATGTGACAATAGCAATACTAACAACGTGACATTATCAAATTAAGTTTTTTAAACAATGATGGCATGACAAAAGTCAGAGGTGATTATAAAGTACCCTGAACATGAATTAACTTAATTTCATTGCAATCCATCAAATAGATACATGTCATTAAAAAAAATGTCAATGTGTTGGTAGCGTGATAGGAAAAGTCAGGGCTTCGCCTTAATAATTAGAATTTATCCTATCCCTTCCATATTTCATGAAAATGTATACAGTCCTTTGTTGAGACATTTGAGTCTGGACCAAAGTGGTAGACACACTGACAGACCAACTGAAAGACAATGCCATCATTAGAGCCAAGCAGCTGATATGGCTAAAGATAATGGTCACATGCAATAACATCCCCAGGATTATATTCTCTCAGTCTTTTGAAAGTTTCCTTCAGAGGGTAATAAACAGCTGTATTCTCAGGAGGATGATATACCACCAGTTAAGTGCCAGTTTAAGATCTGGTGATGGAGATTGACATGGAATTGGGTTGAGCTAAAGAAAGAATAAGAAAGAACTCATAGCATACCCAAATGTAACTTATATAAAGCCGCCCTCACCCATCAACATCAAATTCACATGTGCCTATTCAATCGCATTGTTTATGTACTGCGTGCCTATTGTACACTCCCAGAGAACTGCAGTATGCAGAAGAAGGGCAAGGTCAGCAATGAACAGCGCACAGCTATGGCCTGTGAGAGCACTGCGATCAGCAAAATCGATTTTGGTAAGAGTGTAAATGATTTATTTATCGAGCACTTTTATCCAAAAAAAAAAAAAGGAGCTTCAGAGCGTTAAGCAAGTGAGCTAACAATCTGCAACTTGTCTGTCTTCAGTGTACAAAGTGAGGCTGGAGGAATTTACAGACAGTCAGTCCACTGACATTTACAGCATGCAGGTACTGGAAGTCATCAAGGAAGGTGGGTATTCATGTTTGAACTGCCTAGTACTATCCGCTTATGTTTTCCCTAAAGTGGTTCTAAAATACCCTGGGCAATACTGTTTTCATTTACATATATATACATTTTTTGGTCATTCAAAGGAAATATTTGACAGTTTAGGAAACATGTTTTTTCCCCTTTCTTGTAGAATGATACTAAAAATGAGACAATGTCACCAGTCACATAGTTTACACTAAATACGCTATAAAGCTGTGGCTTGCAGCTAGCCAGCCTCCATCACAGATAACCGTTGGATACTCAAAGAATTAACTGGTCCTGGCCAAGAAAATGTCCAGTACATAACCAACCATGAATAGTGAACTGTGATTTTCAATGGCTTTATGATGGTGCTTATAGAGATGATAGGAAAGGGGGGGATGACATGCAGCAAAGGTCAGATTCAAACCATGGGCCTCTGCATTGAGGACACAGCCTCTGTACATGGGGTGCATGGTATATCAACTGCTATCAACCTTTTTTGTATGCATTCAACAAACAAGTTTAAATTTCTTATCTTTGGATGGAGCAAAGTTAAGATATTCCAATCTTAATGCTAAGCTAAGTTAGCCTGCTGCTGGCTGTAGCTTCAAATTTACTAAATGTTGAGCCAAGTGTGATTCCAATTTGGATATGTGAGGACACAACATTAATGTTTTGTACTGCACCTTTAGTTGTGCATTTAATCCTTAAGAGTCCTTTCTCTCTTCTCTTCTGCATTTTCATCACAGGAAGTTATGATGTAGGTCCCCAGAATCAAGTGCGTGCATTCCTCAGTTATCAGCACTGCAGGGAGTCTTTAGATCTGACAGAAGGCAAGACCTACCTTATCATGGGGACATCCAAAGATATTCACAGAGATGAACAAAACCAATCGTAAGTTTGTTCCTTCCTAAGTTTGCATGTAGTGTGAGTGTGTTCCATCATAATATTGTCTCCATCTCAATTTCATATCTTTTTTACTGCTTTCTGAATGAGAGTCAGGCAGAATGATGAACGGCACAGTTTTTGTTGCGGTTTTTTCTTTCTCTTTTTTTTGGTTTTCTTAATCGTATGTTAAAGACAACACTAAGACCCCAAGCATTTTTTCCCTTTGCTCTCCTCAGGTTTCAGTATGTACTTGGTGAGAGAACCTGGATTGAGTACTGGCCCACAGAAGCAGAGTGTCAGACTGAAATACACAGGCCCACCTGTTTGGGCATGGAGGAGCTGGTCCAGCAGTATGCACTGTTTGGATGTGAGCACTAGTTAAACTCTCGGAAATAAAATGTTCTTTTCAAATCGATATTATTTTGCACTTTCCATTTGTAAAGCCTTCACTGCATTACATTTTTAGGGCTACAAAATTGACAGCATGACTGCATTGATTGAAATTTAATGGTTTTAATCTCATGGTCTTTGTTTTTCATACAAATCAACTTCTGGTTCATGTAGAAACAAGGGCTTGGTAGTATGGCCATGATGGTACATAGTCATCGGGATAACAACAGATAACAAATATCATATATGCTGCCGAGCCCTAAAAGAAAGATGGAACAATAGTGCCTGCTGGTGTGTTGATAACTGTATAAAGATCTTTGATATGTTCAACAAGAAGATGATTTGTAATAAAGTTTATGTCTTGGTCCATGTTAAGGTCACTGAGTGATGCACAGGAAGTTTAACAAAATAAAATGAATCAAGTTTCAAATCCACTGTGATTCAGAATATATGATAGCTCATACAAATCAATAAATGCAACTGTAGCATTAGCAAATGATACATTTTCAGCTTTTGTAGTACTTTGCAAATAAAAAAATCAATGTTTAAGTGAAATTGTGTGTTTTTATTGGCTAAACTGGTTTAGCAAGAAAGAATGTGATACTGCATGTGTAGTAGCCTCTTACAAAATTTGAATTCAAAAAAAGTCAACAACAAAACATAGAGACAGATTTATTCTACATTAACCTTACAGCCTGAAACGTGACACAATCCCTCCAATAATTCATAGAATTTTGGTAGACATGACATAGGTTTTTATCTATAAAGAAGCATATAGTCTGGATATAGTAAAACCTTATACATGTATTATTACTTCTTTGTGCAAATTGCAACATATTGGTGTGGCTATTGTCTCCATCCCTAGAGAATGATAATGAGAAGAGAGGGGAACCCCTGGCAGGTTCTATGCTAAAAATTACTGTCACAGTGTGTTAGGTACATGTACAGTTGCCAAAAGCTAGATGCATGTGGAATCTTGATCCTGTTTCCATTTGGTCAATTGTCTTTTCTTGACGAAAATAATATGATCAATCATTCTCACAATGTCTCACAATGTTGGTTCATGTGTTCATGCATTGCAACGCGCACACCCCTTCACGTAATGTGAAAGGGCGACCGGTGAGCGGCTGGATGATGCCGAAGGAAAGTCGAGGAGATGGTCAGGTTTCCCAATTTTACATTTTTTTATTCACTTAAAGGAGAACTTCGGTCGATTTAAACATGCAGCTTCATTGCTCAAGCTACCCTTGACTAGCCAGTACCGAAGACGCGAACAAATTTGGTCCAGCCATTACAGAGCTCCGTGAACGGAGATGTAGCATTTAACGCTAACAGCATGGGGTCAGAACTTCACACTGTGTTTTAACCGTCTTAACATGCTCCACATTGTGGTTTCTGGGCTCCTCTTCTTTAAGGTGTCGGCGTGTAGTTTGATCATAAAAGGAGTCTGCGGAGTCAAGGCGGGTGGAATGAAGAAGCAACCTTTATTGAAACAAAATCTAGCGCCTTGAGTCCTGATCAGAGGCGGCCGTGTTCTGATATTATCAAATCTGTGGACAAAACAATGCCAAAAAGCTCTGCCCTCTGCTCCTTCAAAACCTCAGCCTTGGCTTCTTAGGAGGTTTTTCAAGTGCCACCCCCGTTTCTTTCTCTGCACCGGCCTTTAGAGCCCCTTTCCCAGTAAACACCCACAATTCTAATTGGTCATTTTGGCATATTATCCAATAGCCTAAAAGAGGAGTTGGCCTGTTTCTCTACTCTTCTCCCCTAACTCATCTGACCTGGCTGCGGTCAACTGTAGGTCTTGTCCCCAAAATGACCCAGATGGGTTCCCCATCCCTCTATGGGAACATAAACGTTTGGGCATCTCCCACCATTTGGTGGGGGCCAACTTCAGGTTTTAGTACTTTATGATGGCCTGCCGTCTACTAACCTTTAGCCTTCACCAGTTGAAAAACTACTTTAGGACCCCTGGAGCTGTGAGCTTCCCTCTGTCTGCACTCTTTAACTCATATGAGGAGAAACAATTAGTCATCATTTAATCTACACTAAGTAAATTCAAAAATCAGAATGTGTTGCCATCCAGACACCTCAACATCTCACACCAGAAGTTATGCAACATCAGCAGACACCTTAGCACACAGCACTGTAGCGTGTATGACTCAAACTGAATAAAAAAGTAGTTAAAACAGTGTGTTTGTGCAAGGAGCTACTTACCTGTTTGTTGACATCCGTGTCTTCCGGTAGCTAGACCAAACTAGTCAATCCGTCGCGCGTGCACTTACTCCCTCACTGGCGGAGACGGAAACGTATTCCAGCATTTTCGTGTTTATGTTCACAATGTACATGTCCATGTTACAGCCTGTCATGAGCCATGAGCCTTACAATGGCCTGTTTAGCCTGTTAAGTGCACACTCGATGGATATGCTAGTTTGGTCTAGCTACCGAAACACACGGATGTCAACAAACAGGTAAGTAGCTGCTTGCACAAACACACTGTTTTAACTACTTTTTTATTCATTTTGAGTCATACACGCTACAGTGCTGTGTGCTAAGGTGTCTGCTGATGTTGCATAACTTTTGGTGTGAGATGTGGAGCATGTTAAGTTGCTTAAAACACAGTGTGAAGTTCTGACCCCATGCTGTTAGCGTTCAATGCTACATCTCCGTTCACGGAGCTCTGTAATGGCTGGACCAAATTTGTTTGCGTCTTCGGTACTCGCAAGTCAAGGGTAGCTTGAGCAATGAAGCTGCATGTTTAAATCGACCGAAGTTCTCCTTTAACTCAGATACCAGGCAACAGATGAAAGTATGGTGAGCGTCATAAGTTTAACCAGCAACACAGACAGATGGTAAAATGGCGCGTTATATACTGTGCTACCAATTAACCATGACTGGACTCTTCCACTACTGAGGTAAATTTACATATGACCAAATGGCTATTCAACCAAGTGACACTTTCCCCTTTTACATTTAGCACAAACGCTTCACCATTCTTCTGTTCCTGATGTGCCCCTGTCAATAAATCTATAACATACATTTACAATAAATAACAGAACCACCAAACATTTGAAATTCCCCCCCTTCCTATCCGGCCACTTAGTCTCTCCCGGAACGTTTATCACGGTGCCCGTGCCCCCTGGGGAATCTTTTGGCCGCGCACCCTGGAGCAGACACAGGACTGGACAGGTAAGTGTTAACACAAACAACTTCGTACACGTACAGCATACACACTTATACCAGCCGCTATTGCACCACACACATTTACCAATAAACTCTGCACATGCTTCACTGTTATCCTCTCAATTACACACAGTCTTTCCGTCGGAGCTCAACTTCGCTCTACTCTCTTGCAGGCGGAGCCGAGTGCCCAGTGCCGCACCTGCCCTAAGACATGCAATCACCTGCGGTCACAAGGTCTAATAAATAATACAACTATTCAGTAAAAAGAGTACTGTAAATATCTGTATGAACTGTGCAAATACGCAATGTGCAAAATGTACTGTGCAAACTTTGGCAAATAAAGTGCAATCGTGACTAAAGTGTAAAGTGCCGTCATTACTGTACTTTCCAAGTTAACGGCAAAAGAACATAATTACCCACATGTGCAAAATGTACAAGTAACGAAATGCGCTTCGTTACACGTAATATCATGATCCCTTCATGTGGCTCAGCAATATTGCTTATTTCTTGCTGCTGACTTTCAGAGAAAGTTGATTGTCGTTTTCCAAGTATCATTTATTGTCGCAACATGAGAAACGGTTGCTGAAGAGCAGAACATTTCACAAATATGGGGTGGCTGTAGCTCAGTAGGTGGAGTGGTCGTCTAGTGATCGTAAGGTCGCTGGTTAGAATCCTGGCTGCCCCCAGCTCCTTGAGCAAGACACTGAACCCCAAATTGCATGGCAACCTCTGCCATCAGTGTGTGAATGTGGCATGTACTGTAAAGTGGTCAGTAGACTGGAAAAAGCGCTATAAAAATGCACTTTACCAAATATGAGGTACAACATAAAAGAAAAATGTAATGATAAAATCTTTAATGTCACAATAGTCATAGAACCCCTTTCAGTCCTGTTGCCTCAAAAGATAAGTGCTGCAGTGTGCCACATGGATCTTAGGATGGCTGAGGATCCAATGTTTTGAAAGGATTATGCCAACAAATAAAACAATTCATAAAAACAAAAAATCTTATAGTTGGCAGCATGTACAGATGGTTTATAACATTTTGTAAATATAGTGGCTGACAATCTTATCAAGATAAACAGACAATAGAAAAAACCTTACTGAGTGTCCACATTCAACACTAGTTTGGAACTGTAATGTCTTACTTTCTGCATGCTCAAACTGATGATTTTGTTCAAACAATGAAACAGGTTTGTGGTGCATAAGAGGTGAGTTGTTAGAAAAACTCTCTTTTTAATGAAACTCTGTGTACACAAACAATGTTCTCAATGTTCATGTTGTAGAGACCCTGGTGATACTACGAGCAAAGTTTCATGTTGTCAAGCCTTCTTAGTGTTTTTAAAAATGGCAATTTTGATGCTAGCGTAAAAGTGCCCCAGCACTCCATTGAAAATGAGCCTGCCCGAAAACGAAACTACGATAGATCTTAAAAGTGCCTCTTTCGTCATGCTTTTACACAAAGGTTTGACTCGTATGCATTCACAAAAAAAGCCTAGGTTGCATTTTGGTGGGTTTTTCTTTAAGCAACAAAGAAAAGTAATAAAGGAGCAACAGTGAGACGAGGGTTTTTTTCTAGATTTGTAATCTAACTAATGGATACAGGGTGATGAGGGGTAATAGTTTAACGCTGTTCCATTTTACCATACACTGGTTTTTCAATGATGCCACTGGCCTAAATTTTCACAAAACGTTATCTCCAAGTTTACATAGTGATGCAAAGCAAACAATGTCCGTAACAATGATGCAATGTTTTATTGATCTAGTGCGGGAAGTTAGTCAAGATAATCAATAGATCACTCATTATGTGTGAGTCCTCGCTCATGATCCTCATTCTATTCTTTGATAATCTATGTGTTCACAAAAAATCCCACACTCCCTTTATTTTAATAGGTTGTTCTACTGGCATTGATGTTGGTCTGTCAGCTGGTCGCTCCACAAATTTAATCCTGACTGCAACATTTCATCAAACTAGTGAAATGAATAACATCAACTTTGCAATGTTGGTCATGTCCCCTTCAATCTTAACCTTTGAGTGTGTAACATCCCACTAATTTGTGTATATGGCATTTCCTGTTTTATTTTGAAAGTCGTACATGTCCCCTGCTGTTTCAGTTCCTCCACTCATGTGCTTCCTGCCTCAATCATTTTCCAAACCTGCTTCTAACTTACCTGCCTCTTATCTGGCATTCTTCCTGATGTTTGTTAGAATGGTTTCTGGCTTCACTTTTGTTTTTGCCAACTCCTTTCCTGGATTTGTTTGCTTTGTTGAATTAACCTCCTATGACCGCCTGTTTCTTCAGTAAAGACTTTGCCCTTTGAACATTTTGCCCAATACTTTAAAACATTCATTACTGTGAATAATAAAAGAGCTGCAAAATACAGTGTTAAACTGAAATTATTCAAATGTAATGGTTATATTATATATATATTATTCAGATTATTGTATAAAGATCTTTGCTAATTCAACAAGAGGTTGAAGTTTATTAGAGCAACGTCATGTAGAAATTGACATTTTGTGTATTTTGTGCCCTCTGGAGTAACTGCAAACAAAACTTGTTACATCATTATATTGTGTTGAAAATCCAGGATATAAAGACCTAATTTACAACAATAAAATATCAACTTTTATAGGAGGTAGCCGGTTATAACACAATCATTTTCCCTTTTAAACATTCCCAGGGCTTGGAGCAGGAAAAAATCTTGTGCCTGAACATTTTTTATGCATTGGGGAGTGTTCTGCTCTTCTGTTCACATACACGGTCGGTCATTGATGTAGCTGTGGTACCTGTAGCGGTCGCTCCCGGTAAGGTGGATGTATGGGAGAGAGCACGCACGGAAGCTATGTGACCCAGGTCTGAAGCATGACGATTCAATACTTTTAATCATGCTGCCATACATTAGTTTGCAGGGTACACAAAAACAAGCTCCTGGCTCCTTCAGCTTTTGGCACCAACTACCGTGAGGCTTCCCATCTGCTCCAGTCTCCTCAATCCAGCCCCAGTGCCACTTATTTTTAAATCCCACTTCCACTTGATCACACAGACACAAAGATGGCGGCTGGCGACGGGTCAGGTGCGACAGGTGCTCTCCTAGCGCTTTTAACATTTGGATTTATTTTAAACTTTCTAGACACAGGTCCTCTTTTAAATGTAAAGGAAGCTGCTACCAACCTTACTGCTCATGGAGGCACTATGAAGCACTTTGGCTATGGCAAATGTACTCTGATGCAAACGTTTGTTTTCACTGCCGGCCTACACAAGCGCAACAGTGTAATCCGAAGTAAACAGCAAAATAACAATCTTACCATCATCACACTTTATCTGCTGCTATCTGGAGATATACACCAGTGCCCAGGACCGACCGTAACCCTCAACAAAGACGAGAAATGCAATATCCCTGTCTCTCAGGTACGTGGTTATCACAGTGAAAGCACGGTGATTGAATTCACACACCAACCTAATCTGCTGCCCCATGTCTGTTGTCCGGGGACCAAGGATGAGCTTGTGGAGGCGCGCCGGCTGGGGGGCGGATCTGACGGAGCAGGGGAGCGGAGGTCTGGGGGGCTCGGGGCTATTGGCGTGGGCGACGGAGGTATTGGAGCCAGGGATCGACTATCTGTGGGTGCACAAGGCGAAGGGGAAGCCACGGTAGCCATGGGAAAAGCATTTCCGCAACACGGAAACCTGAGTGACTCCCTCTGCCCAGCAGACCCAGAGGTCGGGCGCTGCGTTCAAAGTCATCGCGTCAGTAGGAAAAAACATGTGCACAAAAACAGTAGGATTAACCCTGTTTGAAAAAACACCGCAAACTAAACTTCTTCAAAACTGTTAATCAGTTTTTGGTGATCTGGGATCAGCAACATAAACCCAAAGGTATTTTTGGAGGACATATTAGCATTCGTAGCCTCACCCCTAAAGCTGATCAAGTCCATCATCTTCTTGAAAACTCTAATTTAGATTTCTTATGCCTGTCAGAGACATGGTTACACAGCAATTCTCCATCAGCTGCATTGTATGTGCCAGGCTATAAAATCTTTAGACAAGATCGATCAAATGGCAGAGGGGGTGGAGTTATGATTTATATCAGAGATAATTTTAAATGTCAACAAATATGCTGGCCTTTTAATCATGACTTAGAATGTCTAGGACTAATTGTAATGCTCTCTCCTGAAATGTCTTTCATGCTTATTGTCATATATCGTACACCTTCTTCTAATAATGATTTTTACACCACATTTAAAAAACTGCTTCAAGCATGTGATTTTAAAAAAGAAGTAATACTACTTGGGGATCTTAACTGTAACTGGCTTGACAAGATAAATAGAAATGCCCTTAAACAGATAACGGATGGTTTAGATTTTATACAAATCATAGCTACCTAATAACTACCTCTTCCCAGACATAGATAGACTTAATATTCAGCAACAAGCCCGGGAGAGTTGTTAAAACACTTAACTTTATCACTGGTCTATCTGATCATAATTTAATATTAATATCAGGAAAACTTACAAAGAAGCGTTTCCATCATTCTCACCAACCTATGGAACAACTTAGAATCCCAAAGAGAGAATTTGTAAATTTTGAAAGAGCAGTGCAGCAGACCAATTGGGTAGACATACTAAACAGGAACGATGTGGAAGCAGACTGTAGATTGTTTGCAACCAAGTTAGACAATTTAGTCAAGGAGTTCACTCGAAAAGTCAAAAATAGGGACAAAAATAAGAACAATACACTTCCTTGGCTCAATAATGATATATTTAATTTGATGAAAGAAAGAGATCTGTCACTGAAAAAGAGCTCTGAAAACCAAATCAATCATTGATAGGCACAGGTTCACTTCGTTACGCAACAAAGTTACGAAAGCCATTAGAAATGCCAAAGCCAACTTTTTTAAAACAATTATTAATGAGGCAAAAGGTAACACTAAACTGATCTGGGAACAAATTAAGAATTTACTGGGAATTAATCACAGGCCTAAGAAGCAGTTAGAGCTGAAAATAAATGACAAGCTAATACAAGATCCAGCAAAAATTGCCTCAGCTTTTAATAAATACTTTATCGACTCTGTGACTGAGATTGCACAAATATTTCCTTGAGTAACAGAAACCATCATTAAAACTGATAATAGTAAGACTTCTTTTTGTATTCAACTTATTTCTGAACTAAAAACTAAGGCAATAATTAATTCTCTTAAAACTTCAATGGCCAAGGATATATACAGGATGGATTCAGCAATGCTCAAATCTCTAAAAGACCATCTAACCTGTCCTATTTCACAAATCATAAATCTATCAATATTGCAGGGAGCATTTCCAAGGTCCTGGAAGACTGCAATTGTATCTCCTATTTTTAAATCAGATGACCCCCAGAATATCAGTAACTATCGCCCAATTAGCATTCTACCTGTAGTATCCAAGGTTGCTGAAAAGTGGGTATCAGAGCAGCTTGTCTCCTTCTTGAACACCAGTGAATTTAATCTTCATCCCATGCAGTTTGGCTTTAGGGCCAACTACTCCACTGAAACAGCCAACTGCCTTTTCTTAGAAAAGGTCCGAGCTATGGTCGACAAAGGAGGTGTTGTTGGTGCAGTGTTCCTAGACCTGTGCAAAGCCTTCGACACAGTCAACCATAAGGTCCTCCTGGCCAAACTATCCTATTTCAACTTTTCTCCATTAGCACTAAGCTGGTTTGAATCTTGCCTGACTGGTAGATGTCAACATGTTGTTGTTAACAACCAACTTTCTCCAGCTCTTGAGTTGTACACTGGAGTACCACAAGGGTCAATCCTTGGTCCACTACTGTTTTCTTTATATATGAATGACCTGCCATCCGTCTGTCCCGACGTGGAAACCCAGTTATATGCAGATGACACTGTAATGTATGTGCATGCCAGGACAAAGCAGTTGGCAGCTGCTAAACTCACTTCAGCGTTAGAGCAGATCTGTAAATGGCTAAACTGCTCCTGCCTTCAACTTAATCTAAAAAAAACTGTAGGAATGTTCTTCACTAAAAGGCAATGTAACATTCTGCCAAATATAACAATCTCAGGTCATAATATTGATATTGTGTCAGAGGTCAAATATCTGGGAATCGTTAGTGACTCCAATCTAACGTTCAAAAAGCACATAAAAAAAGTTAGCTGCAGTTTAGCGAACTTTAAATATATAAGAAACACAATGACTTTTAATGCCGCCAAATTATATGTGAATGCCATGGTCGTGTCCCATCTAACATACTGCCTCACAAGCTGGGGACAAACCAATGCCTCTACATTGAAGCCATTGGAAACCCTGTACAAACAAACTCTCAAAGTCTTGGATCAGAAACCGAACAGCTCACATTATTGTACCATCCTACAAAAACACAAGCTTCTGAGTTGGGAAGATGCCATAAAATATAGGAACATCTGTCTGGTCTTTAAAATCCTGCATGGTTTAGCTCCCCCTCCACGGAACTCGCTCATAAACCAACGCAGCACTGTTCAGATCACTAGAAGCACCACACGTGGTGACTTATCAATCCCACAAAAGAAAAGTACATTTGGCCAGTTATCATTATCTGTTAAAGCAATACATAATTGGAACTCACTTCCCACCCATATCAAAGATACACATACATACTCCACTTTTACAGCCAAGTTAAAAACATGGCTTGTCGACAATTACACCTGCACACACTAATATATGGCTGTGTGTTATCTGCGTCATGGATGCTGCCTGTCTACAGTGTGTGATGTCTGTCTGCACTCCTGAATGTGATTGTATGTGCTGATGTGTGATTATATTTTGTGCTGTTTCTGTATGCTTTGATTATGTATTGTCTCTACATGATTGTACTGATGTTTCACTGTTTTCTCTTATCTTATCTTATCTTCATTGATTTATCTTGTCTCCTAGCTGTCCTAATGCTCTCTTTTTAATCAGTGTGCTGTAATATATTGGTTTTTTTTTTGTTTGTTTTTTAGGGTGCCTATTGTCATCTGGCCGGGGACTACAGCAGGATATTAGCCATGTTGGCTAAAGCTGCCCCTTTTTACTGTTGTTGATGCAGTTGATTAATTGTGATTGTCTTCACTATAATAAACTAATAAACTAAACTAAACTAAACCATCTCGAAGTTTCTCCACCTTTTTCGATACCACTCGCTAACGTCAGAGCCATAGAGATATAAGAGTTAGGACAGCTTTTGATGTCACCGCCAGCGCGGTCACGTGGTTCATGTCGCTCCCGATAGTTCCAAACTAGGCTGCTGCTGTCATGTTCTTCTATGGGACGGACAGTAGTGAGCTTGCTTTTGAACGGTAAAATATTAAAAATAAACTGTACAAAGGTATATTTACAACTGTTACTGAATTACTGTATGTACATGAATGTCAGCTCTCCAACAAAAGGACATTTTATTTTATTTGTCACTCCAAATTGAAGATTAGCCTGCCCTACAGTAAATATGGCATACATAAAATAAAAGGAGTAAAGCAATAGGCCTATATTAAGCGGCAATATATATTTAATCATCAAAGATGTTCAATTAAACCCACATTATAGTTTGAAACAATGTTCAAAACACACACAGCCAGTATCACTAAGCATAAAGTCTGCTACCTTAATGCTAACGTATAATGTAAAACCTCATAGACGGGCTAACAGAAATTAGCATCGCTATCATCAGTTCGCGGCAATCGACAGCGATTGCAGTAAAGCTGCTAAAAGCTGTTTTAATTCTGGCTTTAGCGCTGTTAACACGTTAGTTTTAATATTTTTTCATGCATGTTGCTGTGGCAACATGATAAAAAAAAAAACACTTGATGTGTCTGGGCTTCCCTCTTCAAAGGTGTCGGCGTGTAGTTCGATAATAAAAGATGCTGCGGAGGCAAGGCCGGGTGGAAAATAGAGCAATCTTTATTTAAACAAAATCTAATGCCTTGAGTCCGGGATCAGAAGCAGCCGCATTCTGATATTTTCAAATCTGTGGACAAAACAATGCCAAAATGCTTGTCCTCTGCTCCATCAAAACCTCAGCCTGTGCTCTTACAAGGTTTTTCCAAATGCCACCCCCCGTTCCTTCTGTCAGGGCCTTTTTGAGTCTCTCCTCAAAGTCACCCACTTCTTCTGATTGGTTCCCTTGCCAAATTACTTAACAGAAGACAAAGGGGTTCTATCTGTGCTTAGTCATCTCTTATTATTTGGCATGCAGGTCAAGCTTAGCTAAGCACTTAATCATCTGTTACCTTTGACCCTTACAGTTGGAAGCTACCTCCTGGATTTCTATTCACACAATGAAAATCAATTGGTCATGACTGAATTCAAACTAAGTGGGTCAGTCATGATTGAATCTAACTTAAGTAAGTCAGAATGTGTTGTCCTCCAGACACCTCACACTTCACCAAAATATTGCTACACCGGATTTCCGGCACCGTGCCGGAGGTCTTCGAGCCCTGCATTCCTCTGTAAACTGCCTATAAAAGCCATCATTTTTCTCAAATAGCTGTTACCTTGTCAATTATGCCAAAATTACCAGAACGTCATGCTCAAATGATTGTTGTCATGTTTCTGGCAGAAGAGACTTCGGAACGTATTTCTGCCTGAAATACAAACTGGATTCTACATTTAAAGCACATTAGGAAGAGGATCTTTGGGTACTCAGAAATGAACAGGAATGAACCTCTTAAGCAAACACAGTTCCAATGCAAACATGCACACAAGATTATTGTTTACCTACCTTATCTATGAAGAACTAATGGTGCAGGAGGAGGGAGGTCGTTGCATAAAGGACAGTGCTGCTCAGCGAGAGTCTACATTGACAGCAGATATGGGATCAAGCCGTAGGACGTGTGTGACCAATCTGTGGCTGCTGGCCTTTCTGGCCTTTTTCTCTCTGACTGATGGATCTCCATTGTGAGTAGGCCTGCCTCACCTACAGAGACCCGAATGTCTGATCACATTTTTGTGAGGTTAAAGGAGCTAAAATGTTGTTAGCCCTGATATGTAACATTGCAATTTGTTCTTGGTTGCTTTGACAAAATTATGTAATTTTAGTACACTTATTTTCCCACAAATGGTGCTTTTCTTGTCGTTTTCATACAGATATCATATGTTTAATCTTCCAGTGACCCAATCATTTATCACTGTATGTTAGTCTTGGTGACCAAAATAGGTTAGACTGTTTACCTAATTAATCGTATTATTTAATAATGTAAAAATAGTCTAGTTGTTTTTTTCTGTATACTCTCAATAATGAATTTGCAGGCATACTTGCCAACCTTGAGACCTCAGAAATAGGGAGGATATTGAAACTAAAGTGGGGTTGAAGCTGTCCAACCCCCCGATAAAGTGTGAGATTCACACTTTATTGTGGCAGAATTAAAAAAAAATAAAATAACAAAAGGCATGGATGTGTGTTGTTTCAACTTTAGTCTTCCAGATCTTCTTCAGCCCCTGACTAATGCATGTTCTCACTGACAAGATAAGCTTGACTCTTCAACTCTTAACAAAGATTCATATGACCTTGGTTATACAAAATTAGTAAAGACTTGACATTTGTTATTCCAGGGTTTAATAAATATTTATTTAAAAAAAGAAAACAAATTGAAAGACACAAGGACTGCCTCCGTACTTGCAGTTTATACCTTGCAGACTGATTTATCTGGTGGTATAGAGCTATATACTGGTAAAGCTATGCTTGAGCAATCCAAATTAGGCCTGGGCGATAAACCGAAAATTTACCTATACCGAAATTTACGACGATAACCGACGTCATTTTGGCCATGTCGGTATATTCGGTGTCATAGGCATAACATCCACTAGGGACAGGGGACATGTTAGGTCCACTTGATTAATCTACCCCGGCTTATACCGATGTGCTTATTTTACATTAATTTGATGGCAAACTCCGCCCGCTGATGCAACACCAGCTATGTCAGGTTAGTAATCAAGTGAACCCACTCTCGCTGTGAGTCGCGGACAGTTTGTGTAATGATGCTGCGTTCAAAGGCTGCAACAGGCCACTGTCTTCGGCTGGGCCGGTCCATTGATCAAACATTTGTGTTTTGTTTTTTACTCACTCAAAATAATGACTGTATTTCCAGCTAGAAAACGCGCATCTCTCTCCTCCCTCCATTGTTGTTTGCATTTGTGTGTCTGCGTGGTCTGACACGTGAGTGTCCTCATGCTGGAAAACGTGACTTCTCGCGTACGTGACGTCACACCCCGAGATGCAAGAAGAAAGCAAAAATATATATTTTTTACTTAGGAAAATGACAAAACAGTAGAATTAACTTTGAGCAGGTTTGGAGGAAAGTCGGAGGTGTGAACCCATTTTAAACAAGTCGTGGACCGTGATAATAACATTTGTCGGCTTTGTCGAGTGCATTAAGTGCGGCACTTGTTGCATTATTCATTAAGATTTCTGTAGTTTAAACAACTCGCAATTGTAGTCGAGAGCGTCAGTTATAACAGCCCACGTATTAAACAGTTGTCGGTTTTAAATCGGTCTCGGGCTCATAATGACATTCAATGTATCAGACCGGGCTCGGACACAACGTGCACGGGCTCGGGTCGGGCTTGATTCTAAGCTCTACTCGGGTCCAGCCGCGACTTTACTGAGGTTCACCCATTGTGAGTAGCAGGAGGACGGTTAGCTCACCTCCCAGAACATGGCACTGAATCGCTGGAAACTGATTTAGGGACTGTCATCAAATTACTTAGCATAAATATATTAATACAAAATAATTGCAGTTCTTTCAATATCTTCCATGTCATGGGGCCCAGTGACTCCAGCAGCAGATTGTATTACTAAACTGGACGAATGAGACACAGCTATGTTTAGTGTACTTTAGTGCTTCCTCTATTTTATATGAATATTAATATGCAGAAATCTTGTTTTTTTCTCTCAATAGCTTCCATGTCATGTGACCCACTGACTTCTGAAACAGATTCTGTGTCTATCAAAAATATATAATAATAAAGAAAATAAAAAAAAAAAAGTTATCTAATGCTCAAGAGGTTAACATATTATTAAGCAGCAATGTCAACTTCTCTACTATTTTGTCTCATGTCTTAGATTCTGATTCTGAAGCCCTCAAAATGTTTATTTATTTACATCCAACCTCTTCCACCACCTGCAGTACAACCACATGATTCAATTCGAAGAAATAAAAAAAGCGAGAAGCGAGAAGCTTAGAATTTGTTTATAAGGGACTGTATATTTTATACTTTTAAACCTGTTCAGTTGCTGTTCAATCATGTGCTTATCAATTGTTCTTAACAACTAAATAAATAATATAAATCTTAACTACAATGTAGTTTTACAGTCCTTTAAAGTGGCATTTCTGTAAATACACAGGATTTTTTTCCCTTTTTTTTTGGTGCGGGGGGGGGGGGTTACTTATCGTTCATTTATCGTTATCGAGGTGAGTTGCTCAATATATCGTGATATTGATTTGAGGCCATATCGCCCAGCCCTAATCCAAATACACCTTCTTCAAGACATCTACCAGCTCACCAGAAGCAAATATTTTCCTTAGCTTACATGCAACTGTTTTCATACAGGGCTGTGTGTGATATGCACTATAGAAATGACCATTATTTACAGTAATGTGATATTTAACTGAATGTGTATGAACATATTTTTAAAACACTGAAAAGAGGTTTTGGAGACATTTGGATTAATCTGTAAATCATAAGGTGCCGGAACGCAAAGTACATATGACAGAGCAGGGATGACGAGATGGGCACAGGTCCTGGAAGGCATTCAGAAAACGGTGCTGAAAAAAACATGCAAATGCCCACTTACCATACTGTGGGACTTACAAGCCTCAATTTCAAATTATACCCATGCAGACCTGCCAACCTTGTCAAAATATTTTGAGTACCACTTGTGTTGTGCGGCTTTTTTTTGTAGACTTTTGCAACTCCATTGCTTTGCACGCAGTAATTTCCCCATTCACTGGCTGGAAATCGGTTATAAAAAAAACAATAAAACCTATAATTTTGATTACAATACTTTTAATAAAGAAAATATAGACATAGGTCGCAAGCATGGCCACTGTTCTTGATATTTATTCAAAAACTTCTGGGGGACATGGACCCTCTTCTTTTTGGCAGGTCTGCTGCCCTGTCCCTCCCTGTCTTGGTCTCCCTCATCTGCCATGGCAGTGGTTGCAAACCTTGCTGAAAAAGATTTGTTGGCTACATGTATAAACTGTATAAATAATCACATTCCTGCTTATGTACAGGCCTACTCTATCTGCAATGGTTATATATAAAGGCTAAAATACACACACACACACACACACAGATGCACCGCTGCCTCTTCTTTCTCTTTTTTCTTTGTCGACACATTGGGGTCATTAGGGGAACATGATCGATAGATTTGCCAAGAAAAAACACCTCTCAAATCTTTTTTTTTTTCTTTTTTCCACTTAGACTTCGGCTCGAATGTTTCCACAGTGAAAGTAACGTTACGCGTAACGGTTCACATTTACCAAAAGCTGGCGGGTCCGCTGACAAACACACACACACACACACACACACAGTTTACCTTTTTAGGCGCCAACTGCAGCGAGTGGGGAACGGAGGACGGAGAGGGAGGCAGAGGGCAGGAGGAGGCAAGGAGGAGGGGGGTGGGGATGTTACGCTATAGGTTCGGTAGACTCGTTATTCTCCGCTTTTCTACAATGATTGGCTGAAACTGCTTCACCACGTTGCTGCATCGTGTTGTCAGACATGAGTACCGCACGTGCACATTTGCCACAGAACTCCCATGTCCACTGCTTTTTGCGTAGTTTAGAGGGGCGAGTCGTACCAGCGTATTTAGATGTCAAATTGCGTACTTGCTAAGCAAAAAGCGTACAGGTTGGCAGGTCTGTCTATGGTATAAATGTTGTGACAGTAATTTACAGGTTTAACAATTTCAGGTCTAACTTGTAAAACATAAAAAACACGGCACGGCGACCTATTAAGTAAGGGATAATGCCCGACGAGGTGTCCATAAACAGAAGTTAATTGCCTCCGCGAAGTCCATTAACTTCTGTTTATGGACACCTCGAAGGGCATTATCCCGCTTATACCATGGTCACTTGCCAAAGAAAATAAATTCGGACCATTAATTTACATTTTCATGCGTTTTACAATCAAAATATAAAGTTTTTCACAAGCCATAACTTAGTTTCCCTGGTAACGCCTGAGGGTTTGACTAATACCTGGAACAGTCATTACTCTCCCGTCAGATTCTTATGCAACGGAGACGTTGTTCACTCCTCCAGTAAATAGGACGGACCATAGATACGACTTGGCAACGGGAGATATTCTAGTCCGCTCAGCCATGAGCCAGAAAGCTAACGCTATGCTAGCAAGATTCAAAGTCAATAACATTGCGTACGGTTGACAAACAGTAAATATAATTTGACAGTATGCTAGCTAACACGATTAGCTAGCAAACCAGTCATGTCATTGTCCCCAAATCAATAGCAAGATTTTCACAAACAAATGACCGGCCGTGTGTAACGTTACTGTGGCCGCAGCCTGAAGCAGAGAGCCGAACAGCGAACGGGATGAGAGATTATTCGCGTATCAGTAAATTTAGAAGGGAAGTGAACTTTCTGCAGCTTGTGTGTTACAGTCGCCAACCTGTGGTGTTCAGAGGATAAGACACTGAAGGACTGACGGACTGAACTCAGTGCTGGAAATAAAATATCAAGATTTTATATGCCAGCTAGCGCATTAATTTACAGCGGTGAACAGTCAATTTGACTGGAACTACTTAGTAGGTGTCCATATATCAGGGGTTAATGGACACCCTGCAGCCAATCAGAATCGAGTATTCCCCCAGACCATGGTATAATAGACATTATAAAACAACCCATCACGACCATGTCTGGATTCTCCTCCTCCTCTCTGTTTCAGGTTTTACTGTGTGTGTCTGTGGCAGTTCTGTGTCCTTTGGCCACAAACGACCTCAAGTTTGGGACTGTATTGAATTTAGCCAGGGGGGGTCCAACAAGATTTAGGAAGAGTAAAGATGATATGGCAGATGTAAGCAGAGAGGCACGGTTGCAAATCAAGTTCATTTGAGAAAATCCGCGCTCACATTCAGCACTTGCAATGCTGTTGACAGCAACAGGTAACTCCATCAGTTCATCGGGATGTCTTTTCCATCTGAGTCTCTGTACTTTCTGTAGGCCCATATGACTGTGCGCAGGTTGGCGATGTTCAAGCGCTGACACATCGAATCAACCTCAGTCTCTCCATCAGCGCACCTGCATCCTCGGGCCAGTACTGTGCATAAAGCACCTACAACTCCTCAATGAACTTGTTATATCCAGTTTTATCTGGCAACCGGCCTCCGTGAGATAACATAAGGTCCTGCAAGTTTTTAGCCACAGTTAGGAAAAACTGCTTCGGTTTGAGTGTTTTGTCACCTGATTTTCCTCCATTCAGTGTGACGCCACGGAGAGAGTTTTCCTCAATTCCCCTCTGGCTCAGTTCAGTGTAGCACCCTGGCCGATCAGACATGGCCTCAAGTACCCTGATTTCTGAATTTTCCTGCTGTAAAATCAAGCTAGCTGATGCCGCGGTTCCTGCCTCTTGCTCCGGCTATTGTACCGGGCTAGCTGATGCCAGGGTACCTGCCTGTTGCTCCGGCTGTTGGTGGACCACCTGGCTGACTGCAAGCGCTGTAGCTGGCTCCCGCTCCGGCTGGCAGTGAACCTGACCAGCTGCTGCCGCGGTATCCGCCCCCTGCTCTGGCTTAGCCAGCTGTCGGTGAACCTGGCTAGCTGTTGCGGCACTAGCCTCCTGCTGCAGCCGGTTTTGCTCGTCAACATGACCGCTGCAACTGCCCTCGACGCCGCTTGTTGAGGCTTTTCTGACTCGTTTTGAAGCGTCATATGCAACTCTTCCTTCTTTTTGAAAAAAAGACAGTACATTTAACTGCCCTTTTTGACATGTTTGCGTTGAAATATTAACCCTTTGTTCCTCTCTGCTTGCTCCCCAGAAGAGGCGAAGTTTTTTGCTGTGACAGAGGCGGGTTTGATGACCCAGTAGGCTTTTCAGTGCAACAACAGATATCCGACTCTTTCAAATGATGTTAATAATAATTAATAAACAACATGAAATTCTAGGGATTTGTTTTGTAAATTAATATATGAATATTATTATTTTATTTTATACATTTAAAAAAAACCTTTTTTTATATTATTATTTTTTTCTATATACGAGAGGTACCGGATCTGCCCAAATAAGTCCCGAAACACGGGCAGACCAAAACCAGCAGGGGTTACATTGTGCTGGATCCTGTTCCGGCAGGAAATTAACCCCTGGCTCTTCTCTTAGCCACCGCTATTTACTGTTTTGGATCATTTCCGCATACGTGATGCGTGATGACCGTGATGTGTAACATGGAATAGTCCGTGTAGTGCAGACTGACGGGGGGTGCATGGTTGGCAGAAAGATCATCAAAACATGAGTAATTCATCAAATTAATAATAATAATAATAATAATAATAATAATACATTTATTAGATTAAATTAGACATCCCAATGCTACTATTGTGAAGAGATTTTTTATAAAAACAATAAATATGGGGACAAAATATAAAGAGGACATTTTGGGGGCCCCAAAGGGCCTTGTATGGGGCCCGGGGCTTCGGGCAATTGCCTGGTTTGCCTAATAGTACAGCCCGCCTCTGCATTGATGCATCTAACAAGAAAGAACGTGTTCTTTCATCAAATCCTATAATATTGCTATTTCTGACAGTTCAGCACTTTGGCCAGCTGTTGTTTTTAAACATGATTTGTGAATACATTTTCATTAGATTGGAAATCCTTAACAGTATGTGGCGTCCTCTGCACAAGAGCTACATCTATTCTCCATCTTTCTCTGTCCTGCAGGCAGGTGATGTCTGCCCCCAACTTGTTGCGGGTAGGAACAACAGAAAACATCTTTGTGGAGTGTCAAGATTACACAGGAGGAAACATTCCGGTTGAAATCATTGTGATGAACCATCCAACCAAAGTCAAAAGGCTGGCATCCACAACTGTGACCCTCACCAATGAAAACAGCTTCCAGCAGCTTGCACAAATAATGGTGAATGAAATGCTCTTACTGTATTTTTTTGATATGTTTTGTGGTTGTTATGTGTAAGCTGGCCTAATTTTCTACTGTATCATGACCACAAACAAACGATTTAGAATGTTGAATGCCGCACTCTGCTCCTCATGCTCTGCTTTCGTCTCTGCATGGTGTTTCAGATCCCAACTGGTGACTTCAGTAAAGATCCCAGCATCAAGCAGTACGTGTACCTGCAGGCTCGGTTCCCTGACCGACTGCTGGAGAAAGTCGTCATGGTGTCCTTCCAGTCCGGGTACATCTTCATCCAGACTGACAAGACCCTCTACACCCCCGAGAGCACAGGTGAGTGCAATGTCTCTATATTAGTAAGCAAATATATTACAATAGAAAATATATATCACACTATTTATTTATCTTTTCAAATGAAAAAATCAAACACAGTATAAGTTACAGTAAAATTATGTTGACACAAGTATAATAAAGTGAGGTCAGAAAGTAAACAGTCTCACCAACAAAATGAAGCTTTTTCTCTCTATGTCAGTTCTTTACAGGATGTTTGCAGTGACACCCCTCATGGAGCCTGTAGAGAGGGACGAGGAAACCAAATCGGATGCTTCTATTGCCATTGAGATTGTGGTATTGTGTTTTATCTTTAATAAGAACAAGAACTGATAAGTAGAAAGCCTATTAATGAGAGGTCACAGTGCTTAATAGTGGGTCACTTGCTGACAAATAACCAGAAAAACAGAAACACATCTGGCACACCTTGTGTCACTGTTAGCTTTGGTGTGTATATTCAGTAACACCTGTCTTCCAACTCACTATAATAATAAATGCATGCCTCCCTCTAGTGGTTGAGTTCAACATAGCCAATGTCTAGACACTGACTTGGCCCACGGATTGCGGACAAAATAAAACCACTGGTACTAAAACTGGCACAGGTAATTATTGACGGTGGTTCAATATTGTTTGTTTTTTTAGACCCCTGAAGGCATCATTTTGCCACTTGATCCAGTCTCTCTGAAATCGGGGATCCACTCAGGAGACTACAAACTTGGTGAAATTGTCAGGTGAGTAGCCTGCTGTGTGTTACTTTAATTGAATTGGCTTTTTAACATGCATTACAGTTGAATTGAATTAAAACTAGAGATGACTTGATTTTTCATCACACCTTTGAGGACACTATTTCACTGACAAAAATCTGTCCACAGAAAGACAGACATATGAACACCTGGTGACAATAGGTGTCACCAGGACTGTATTTTGCTATGATGACACACAAACACATTCACAGACTGACAAATATTACTGACCAGTAATAATGCCTGATACATAATAAGAAGTAACACACTATCTTGCTTGTTTAGCTGAGATCATATAAGACAATTTATAGCTGTAATGAAATGCAAATCATAAGCACAATAAGCTCACTATTGGAAATACAGCACTGGAAATAAAAGGGAGCGCTGTTAACTAGCTGGCGTTGTTGAAGGCAATTGTTGGTTGTTGACTAACTGTAACTTAATAGGGCCAGACTACAAACTAGATAACATGAGCGTTCTACGATAAACACAGAGTCTGATTCAGAGATTTTGAAGCAAGAAAATAAAGTGTATAAGCTAGATAGCTACTTAATTAATCTAGAGCATCTCTATGAACTGAAATGATCAGGCTTACAATAAAGGTACAACCATTCTATCTATTTTACAGTTTGCGGGCCAACCTGACAATATCAACCTCTTCGTCTTGACATTACTGTTGCTGTAGTTACTGTCTGTGGGACAGTATAGACAACAACTGCTTTCAAGCTCATTCGAGTAACATTTGAATAACTTCATGAAATCTGATTGATGTGTTACCTTCAGTCTCAAAATGTTATGAATATTTGAATGACTAACTTGATGATTGGAATATGTGTTCCTGTGTGTGTCTGCATTTAGTCCCGGACTGTGGAAGGTGGTGGCCAAGTTCCACAACAACCCACAGCAGAGCTACTCTGCAGAGTTCGAAGTCAAAGAATATGGTCAGTCCCTCAATACCTGCACTGTTTTTTTCAAACCTATATATACCTTCTATATTCACATACGTTTTTACTTTATTGGACATGCAATAAATTGTTTTCAAATTTTCAGTGCTGCCCAGTTTTGAGGTGAAGCTGACGCCTGTGAGCCCCTTCTTCTATGTAGACAGTCCAGACTTCACCGTCAACATCAGAGCTACGTATGTGAAGGTTTTTGTTTTGTGGCACAAGAGACCAATTTGACTGGTAGACTGACTGAAGGAGAAAATAGAGGATGTTGTTCAGAGGTTGTGTTGTAGTCTGTTGTGGTTTTAATTTTCCTGTTTTACTTCGTTGTGGGCTTTAAAATGTCCTCGTGGTTTCAGGTATCTATTTGGTGAAGAGGTGGATGGGATGGCGTATGTGGTATTTGGGGTTATGCAAGAGGGTCAAAAAAAGAGCTTTCCAGGTTCTCTTCAGAGAGTGCAGGTGAGTGGGTACATACATTTCTGCCAGCTGATCAAAATCTGCAAGACTCTAAAACATGATTAATGTCCAGGATTAAGTTTTCTTTGATTCAGATGTCTGGAGTTATTTTAATTAAATTGTAACATTCCAATCTACAACTGATTGACAATAGTTATATTGTACTTATTTAGCCATTCAGAATGACACCAGACTGAGCGAGCAATTTACACAACAAAAGTACCTCCAACTGCTCACAAGGCACATGTTGTATCATATCACATTAGATTGCGAAAGGAATTGGAGTGGTCACGCTGAAGAGAGAGCACATCACGCAGACCTTCAAAAATATCAATGACCTGGTGGGGAGCTCCATATATGTAGCTGTCAGTGTGCTGACGGAGAGCGGTAAGAAGAAGAGAATGTGCATTTGTGCCTGTTTAGTCTGTTGAGTCATGTGTGATTCATACAAATTCAGCTGATGTAAAATTTCCCGAACAAAAACAAGAGGACAAGACAAAAATGTTTAGGCTGTAATTTTGCGTCATCAGTTTGTGTGTGAACGTGTGTCTGCATCAACTCACAGGTAGTGAAATGGTGGAGGCCGAGTTAAGAGGTATCCAGATTGTCACATCACCGTACACCATCCACTTCAAGAAAACACCCAAGTACTTCAAACCAGGAATGTCCTTCGATATTGCGGTAATTTAAAGTAAAGTACTTATTCACATTTACATAACTTAAGTATAGCTACGTTTCTACTTTGGAACAAAGATCCTTTACAGAAAAGATGACACTATAGCGAGGTACAGTCACTCTTTGTAAACAGTGTATATCTTCAAAAATGTATTAGTGACATGCTGTTTAATGATCCTTTAGTAATTATAATTGATTAGTGCATTGTTTTAATGTATTTTCTTTTTGATGCAAAGGCGCTTGGATAGTTCAGCAGTTTGTGTCTGATGGCAGGTTGAAGTCATGAATCCTGATGAAACTCCAGCACAAGGTGTTGCAGTGGTGGTTGATCCAGGTGAGGTGGAGGGTTTCACTGCTGCCAATGGCATGGCAAAGCTTACCATCAATACGGAGGCAGGGATTAACAGCCTGAGAATCACAGTAAGCCGCTGACATTTTTTGCTTCTTTACTTTATCATCCTTTGGCAAGTGGAAGCTTAAACCTTGATCAGCGATTTTGATATTCATTTGTAAAAGGGGAATCAGATTGTCAGTTTCCTGAGCTGATTGTTGTGGTTCTGATGCTCACACATGCACTGTACCATATGGGAGCATGTCATTTTGGTAAAGAAATTTTAACTGGAAGAGAAAAATCTTGATTGACTGACTTTTTATGCCAATATAAACTAAAAAAAAAACTGTCTTTGTTTTCATGGCTCAATAAACAAACTGACCTTAAAGGACAACACAATGTCATATTCTTTTACCTTTGGCGGACCCCTGGCACCTTTTATAGCTTCAAACAGTGTTCTGGGGACCTTATTTTCCTCTGAGTACAGCTTGATTATTCAGTTATGGGGGAAAAAGATATTTCAGAGTTTGTATTATTACCTGTAAATATTTATATATTTAGCCACCATATAGTTAAATATTTGAATATGCAAAGTTAAAAAAAATTTCTCCAATACTAGAGAAATACAAGAAATCTTAGTTAATAATCAGTGGATATCAAAACAAACCAAAACAAGAGTGATTCTGGAATCCACAGCCAGTCTGTTAGGTCGCCATTAACATGTACCTAAATGAATGCAAATGTTGTTCGCCTGCTTGAGAGGAAGTAAGATGTATTCAGATGTTGTCAGCCAGTGACTCAGTGTATGGAGGCTTTGTACACTTTTTTTTTTTTCTGAAGCCTGCTACAAATGCTACAACTCGTTGTGCTTCAGGATGAACAGACTCCAAGAACACATCCATAATGACAACTTGATACTTGAAAACTCCTCCAACTTTACACATAAAAGCAACATTTTTATAACTTTTTTTCAATGCTACAAATCAAATCATGCAGCTTTAAGTGAGAAATCAAACATAGATTTATCTTTGCAATTTTAGTATGAGATGATGCTTATGGCTACATTCACATAAAATCTGGTGATCGTCTGAAAATGATGGTGACCGCAGGTAGTTCCAAAAAAAAAAGAAACCCACCAGTTTAAAACCCACATCTAATTCAGCACTGAAATGAAGACTCAAATTGCAAAAATGCATTTGGCAATGATGACCAGCTTTTCTGCTGTATTATGTCAAGCTACTGTGAAAATTAGTATTATTTATTGTCAGGTGATACGTCTTTTTGTTATTTTGCTATTCCAGTCTTTTATTTGTTTGCTAAGTTACACTAGGCAAGGCTTTTTCTTATGATATGATAGATTTGAGTATTTAACTCTTTGTGCACACTTGTCTGTGTGCGTCCTTGATTGCAGGCAAAGACCAAAGATCCTCTTCTTACACGTGAGAGGCAAGCATCGGCCACCATGACAGCTCTCCCATACACCACAAAAAGCAACAACTACATCCACATAGGTGAGGGGCAACCAGAAATGACAGCAGATATTAAAATGGAAAAAGTTGTGATGGTGGTGGCAGTGGCAAAGTACAGTATGTGACATGCATTCGATCTTTTCATTCTCTAGCAGTCATTGCAACATGTAATTTTTGCAGGTGTGGATACTGCTGAGCTGGAATTAGGAGACAACCTGAAAATCAACCTTAACCTCAACAGGCAGTCAAATCAAGCCAAAGACATCACATACCTGGTGAGAGATGTTTTACATCTTTACATGTGTTTGTTTATGCACAAGTATGAGTGTTTCTGTTTCTTTCTGTAGGTGTTGTAGTGTGTGTATGTGTATATACTGTGTATGTTTGTATGTCTGTATGTGTGGGTGTGTGTGTGTGTGCATGCGCTAATGTTGGCCAGACGCTGACGTGTAATTTGTTGTCCCCAGATTCTGAGCAGAGGTCAACTGGTGAAAAAAGGCCGATACCACACAAGAGGCCAAGTAATGATTTCCCTGATAGTTCCTGTTACCAAAGAAATGCTGCCATCGTTCCGCATCATAGCCTTCTACCATACAGATGGCAATGAAGTGGTATCAGACTCTGTTTGGGTGGATGTCAAGGACTCCTGCATGGGCTCGGTGAGACACACTGATGAAGCAAAGTTTGAACATGTATGGAAGTTAAATCAAGTCATTAATCAAGAGCATAGATTTTCAGTTTGAGAGCATGATTTCATTCCTTTTCAGTGACACAGCTCCTTCGCGTGCTCAGATTTTTTCTCCTCATGCTCACATTTTTTGCTTGCATTTAAATTTCTTCTGCTTTCTTTCAAAATGTCTGCTTAAAGTAAAAAATCACATGCCTGTGTTCACATTTCTCCTTCTTGCAAACAAAAATGTCGCTCGCATTCAAATGTGCCCTCTGCGCGCTCAGGTCTAAGTGCACGCGCTCAGAACACACACCTGCTCACAGGTCAAGTTCTGCTCTCGGATCTCTCCTCTGCTCACGGATTTTTCTTGTGTATCAACACTGTCAACCAATAGAAGGCGGGCTACTGTTGACCAATCAGATTATACCCGCTTCTTTGCGGATGCGTTCGCTGTACTTCAAGGAGCGTCGCATACGGACGGGCACTGTTCTACCGGGTTTATCTACTTCCGTCCTCCAGGCTGTTAAATGTGGTGGTTCCCTTTATTTTATGACGACTTTTGGAATAAAATATCAGTTAATCAATACACGAGCGCCCGTGCTTTTCATTACAGTAGCTACATCAACATAAAGTAGAACAATAGCGACTCTACTTTCGCCATATTAGCCAATAGCCAGCTACCCAGGCAGCGGGATATGTTATATAGTATAAATACTAAAAGGTTAGTATGTTTGAGACGATAGTACAGCAGTTAAGAACATCAATTTATGATGCTTTTTGCATCATGGGACGCTGGTTCGCATCCCGGCCCGGCGTACAGAGTTGGGTGTAAATGTACCGTATATTACCAAATAATAGCCGTGGGTCAATTAAACACAGGGTCCCCTTTAAACGCCGATTCAGGTGTATATTTTGATAAATAACCGCTGGTTCCAAATAAATGCTGGGTCTAATTCATTTATTCTTTTTTAATCAAGGAAGAAGACGTGACCACTGACACTGCACGTTTTTCCTCTTCGCCTTTTTCACGCGTTGTGCTGCTTTCTGTCAGTCAGTATCACACTGATGATCGCCATGGCTCCGGTGCAGCAACAAAATAAAAAGTATGACTTGAAATTCAAACTTTCTGTCGTAAAATATGCAGAGGAAAACTCAGGAAAACCGTGAGTGACAGACAGCAGAGATGAGGAGTTTGCAGCGAGTGCTAGTTGGATGAATCGTTTCCTCCGCCGCAACTTGCAGGAGGATGCCAGAGAATTCACCGAGAAGCTGGCGAAGTTTGTGACATTTTCATTCCGGATTTTGAATTAAACGCCTGTCCCAAATAAACGCTTGGTCTGTTAAGTGATTGAAACAAATAAATGCCGCGGCTATTATTTGGTATTTTACGGTATGATAGCTCGCTCGGCCGGGGAGAGAGACATGGATCACAGTGCTCAGCTGCAGACACATCAGAGAGGTGACGAGACGCGACTCTTTCATGACTGACAGGCATCAAGGCCAATCAGCGTTACCTTACTGACCCGCCCCCAGATATTTCATTCACAAAAACAGGGCCTGTGGCAATTCTGGACAGCTGTTTTTTTTTTCTTCTTTTTTTCTTCTTCTTCCTTCATGGGCCCCCTGACAAACGCTTAACAAGAGATGGTAGGTAAACATACGTGTTTAAAAAGGTGTAATGAAAAATACGCTATGATGATAGAGTATTTTTCATTCATTACACGAGCGAGGGTGCCGGCCGGGCCGGGATGCGAACCAGCGTCCCATGATGCAAAAAGTAATATGAACAGGAGTTCTTAACCGCTGTACTATCATCAAAATCTGGCTATTGGCCAATATGGTGAAACCAGAGCCGCTATTGTTCTACTTTATGTTGATGTATGTAGCTATTGTAATGAAAAGCACGGGCGCTCGTGTATTGATTAACTGATATTTTATTCCAAAAGTCGTCATAAAATAAAGGGAACCACCACATTTAACAGCCTGGAGGACGGAAGTAGATAAACCCGGTAGAACAGTGCCCGTCCGTATGCGACGCTCCTTGAAGTACAGCGAACGCATCCGCAAAGAAGCGGGTATAATCTGATTGGTCCAGGGGCGGTTCTAGGGGGGGGGCCAACAGGGGCCAGTGCCCCCGTAACTCTGAGTCTGGACCCCCCTGTGGCCCCCCTGACAGGGAGTTTGCATTAATAATACAATGACAGATTTCTTGCAATGATTTTGTACTGAAGGGAAAGGCAGAAATAAAGTGTCTCAGCAGTTTACTACCCAATCAAAATTGCTGAAATTGTAAACACTGCTTTGTCTGAATGAGGGATTTATCCTTTTCTCCGGGTTGTATGTGCCCCCTAACAAAAAAGCCGGCCCCAACCTGGCCCCCCTATTAAAACTGGTCTAGAACCGCCACTGGATTGGTCAACAGTAGCCGGCCTTCTATTGGTTGACAGTGTTGATACACAAGAAAATCCGTGAGCAGAGGAGAGATCCGAGAGCAGAACTTG
This sequence comes from Sparus aurata, assembly GCF_900880675.1. Lineage (NCBI taxonomy): Eukaryota > Metazoa > Chordata > Actinopteri > Spariformes > Sparidae > Sparus > Sparus aurata. The sequence goes on along the minus strand of NC_044187.1, from coordinate 27,916,611 downwards.
ACCTGTGAGCAGGTGTGTGTTCTGAGCGCGTGCACTTAGATCTGAGCATGCAGAGGGCACATTTGAATGCGAGCGACATTTTTGTTTGCAAGAAGGAGAAATGTGAACACAGGCATGTGATTGTATACTTTAAGCAGACATTTTGAAAGAAAGCAGAAGAAATTTAAATGCAAGCACAAAATGTTAGCATGAGGAGAAAAAATCTGAGCACGCGAAGGAGCTGTGTCACCGAAAAGGAATGAAATCATGCTCTCAAACTGAAAATCTATGCTCTTGATTAATGACTTGATTTAACTTCCATAAACATGCTCCTTTAACAAATAAAAAACTGCATGTCTCATTCATTGATGTCTCCTTCAAATCTAGTTGAAGCTGGAATCATCCAGACCTGCTCCATCGTATGAACCTCGCAGGATGTTTCGTCTGAAGGTCACAGGAGACCCAGAGGCCACAGTGGGACTGGTGGCAGTTGATAAAGGCGTCTATGTCCTGAACAACAAGCACCGCCTCACTCAGAAAAAGGCATTTTCTCTATTTCTTATATAATTTTAAAGATAACTGAAAGATGCCCAAATAATATACAGTATAAATTTGTAATGCAGCAAACGCATTGTGTGAATAACTGTTTCTAAAGTCATATCGAAACTATCATGTGAGTTTACAGATATGTCTGTCTAGATTACATATGGTATCTCTATATGTTTTCCTTTTCTATTTCTGTGTGTGAACGACTTCCTGTTTGCTCAGGTGTGGGACATTGTAGAGAAGTATGATACAGGCTGCACACCAGGTGGAGGAAAGGACGGTATGAGTGTGTTCTTCGATGCTGGGCTGTTGTTTGAGTCCAACACGGCCTCTGGGACTCCCTACAGACAAGGTAACCCTACTTTACCCTTCCCTCCACTGAACATACCGCTCTTTAGGTTTTGACATATTATTTCTAAGGAGAGGTAGGTGTCAAAGTTTGGGATTTAATTTTTTTCAGGTATAAGTGTCTACTTAAGGACATAATGCCATTCAGATCGTTTTGGAGACACTGTTCCTGAAATGACTTATTACTGCTCAGTTAATCAGTATAATGTTTCACTCTTATAACAATATAACAATATATTTTTTGGCACATCGCAATTAAAAAAAACAACAACTGCCAAATACCATTAAGAGTTAAGTAGGATACTTTGGTTTTGGTTGAACTGACCATTTTGTAAGGTCTGTTATGATAGCTAAAGCTTTAACGTGTTTTACTGAATAAGCATTTGTCAATGTTGCAAATAAACACAATGTACTGCAATTTCAACAAATGAGGTGTGCCACTGTACATCCATTTTTATCTCATACCCACACTAGGTCCAGATGAACAATCAGATAAATGACCTACCTTTGATTATAAAGGTCCAGTGTGTAGGATTTAGTGGCATATAGTGAGTGATAAGGATGCAGATCACAACCAACTGAATACCCCTCATCGTACAACTCCCCCTCCAAACGTATGGGAAAGTGATTGTCCTCCAGCCTGACAAAATTACCATCTGGCCAGCAGAGTATTAGTGAATTCAGAAAATGTATCTTTACTTATCATTGGAAGAGGTCCAGATAGTATCACCAACCTTGTCTATTTAAGCCTGAAAGGCAAATAAAATCCTGGGTAATATAGGCGCCAAAAAACGCCATTTCGCTTGATTATGATCATTCATTTTTGAACTGTCCACAGTGCTTCTAACAGTCTCATAGGAGTGCAATCTTAAACCAGTGGACTGCTTTCCAAACTTGCTACCTACATTACCCACAATGCAACTAGCCATTGAGTAAATCACTGGAGGAAATTAATCAGATTACATGCAGCTTTCTCTACTCAATATTGTTTATATTACTTTTTACATAAGCAGTCATACTCACCAAGACCTGTAGCACACTTTAAAGCAACATGATGTAGAAAATTGGGGGTTTGGTGCCCCCCAGCCATAAAAACAAATCCAAGTCTGTAACAATTTGCCAGATGTAATATGTAATCAGAATTCATGGCGTCAAAACAATGTTATGTGTTAAAGGAGTCATCACCCGGAAATCACAATTTCTCTCGTTAAATCATGCATATTGGTGTTGGACCTCTGTTGAAACTTGCCTGAAAAGCTGGAGTTTGAAAGTGGCTTATTTTTTTCACTTTGGCTCTTTTTCCGAACAGGAATAGTGCACAATAGTGCGCGTTCCTAAAGCGCGAGATTTTGACTCTGCTCCTGTGGTGACGTTACCACAGGAGGCTACTTGCATAAGCATCGGCTCACAGCCGTCCTCAGCCAGAGTGAGCACGCCGAATCTGCTTATTTCTCTGTCATTTTCACGCCATACATCGTGACCGCCAGCATTAAAACTCAAGTCTTACATGTAAAACACGAGTGTGAAAAGTAAGAAGGAAAAAAAAAAGAATTTACCATTCAGAGACATCCTGCTGTAAACGTGTCTCTTCCACCGTCTCTGCCTCTTCACTCTCCCGTTTGGTTTCCGACTCCGGCTCGTACGTAAATGCCTGAATTCCGTAAGGTTCGTCATTTAGTGTGTGCGCCATGACAGGGGGCTGTTTATGTTTTGGAGTCCGTGTGCATGCAGGCTCGCCCCCCATTCCGGCTCTGTCCTTCCTGCGGCCAATCAACGCGTGCCTCATTACATATTAATACAATGCACATCCGGACCAGTCAAAACCTCGCGCATAATCTCGCGTGAGAAAGTCGCGGTATGAAAAAGTGTCAGAACAAGCTCTACGTTTGATTTTTTTTTTTTTTTTAAATGTTCTAATAAGTTTTAAGAATTGATCCAAAGCGATCCAAGAGGGACTGGATATGTAAAAAACTAGGTGATGACTCCTTTAAAAACTTGTATGTTGAAGTAAACATGTATATAACACCGTGATCCTACTACCCTCTCACTGAAGCTACAATGTGCGGAAACAAGTAGTGGGGGGAGGGAGGAAGTGGCTCAGACAGATACACCATTCACCCAGTTACAACACACTGTACAATCAACATGATTATGGAGCTGATATTGTAAGGAAAAAAGTTATAATAATGTTGCTTTTATGTGTAAAGTTGGTGGAGTTTTAAGTATCAAGTTGTCATTATGGATGTGTTCTTGGAGTCTGTTCATCCTGAAGCACAACGAGTTGTAGTTTCACAAGATATAAGTGAAAAACATAATTCTCAATATTATATTCCATTTCTGCCTATAGATCCTGGCAAATTCTACACACTGGGCATTTAAGAGCATCACATCAACTATACTATGCAAAACCAAAGTCTATATATAAACCTGTTGGGTTCTGTTGAAGAGCAAGTCTCTGTTGTGTTTCCAGAATTGAAATGTCAGGCCCGCAGCGGGAGCAGAAGGAAACGATCCAACACAATAATGAACGTCACAACCAGCTTAGGTAAGAACCGCAGCTCTAAGCTAGCCATTAACCATGTACTCAGTCATCTTCTACCTCACAGGTCATGCTCTCTGGACACTTTTTGTTTTCAACTTCTCCAATAATTTCATTCAAATGCCATATATTATTGAAAAGATAGTGACACTATGAGCTGACTAGTCTTTCTTCAATTTCAAATGAGAGGGATCTTTCTTTCCTTGCCCTTCAGCAGGTCTACCTGTGTGTATTTCTGTCCTTTCTATGTTAAGAGTCTTCTGTTTTTCCAAATCAATAGTCTAAGGATGGAGGGGATGCTACTAAAATGTAGATGACTTAAAGCTCCTATTTGTAAGATTAAGATGATTTTTGAATCTAAACTGATTTTTGGGGTTGTAATTTGAGGTGGCCATCCTCCAAAAGCGACGAGTTGGGAATTAGACTCAAAGATCAACTGTCATACAAATAGTATCTTGAACTAGAGGAAAATATTCTATTTCTTAGTTTCCTCATTTTAAAGCTGGACTATAAAACTTTTGAATGAACATGGTTACATTCAAGCCCTTACCCAATCCTGTAACCCCTGGATAAATATTGTGCCGTAGTTTGCAGTAACAGATGTTTTAAACGTGGTGTCTGTGGTGACATTGCCATGCTGGTACATGGGTGGTGATGTGTTTTGACTCAACCAGCAATGATCGGTTTGCCAGAATTTTATGGAGATGCAGCTGTAGCAAAAGAGTAGACTTCAGCATATAATAATAATAATAATAATAATAATAATAATAATAATAGTAATCATAATCATAATAATGTAGGAGACTATCACATGATAGAAAAAGGGTTAATTAATTACTGGTAATTATTCACAGTCTTGTACGGGACACCACCTTCGTTTGTTAAACTAGTATGAATAATCCGAAGGACATTATTCAAATTCAACTTTGGCTTAAACAGTTGAAATCAATTTAATCAGTCTCTTAATCTGAAGCAGTGACTTCTTTCCACGTCTCCATCGATTTTCTCTTCAAATTAAACGTGCACAGACAACGACATAAGGTTAAATATGTTTATTAACTAAATAAATGCAGAGTAAATGATATGAGATAATAATTCAAATGAGTAATAACAAGTAACAGAAAAGGTGAAGATTGTGGGAGTGAGTTATTGAACAATTGACTTCTAAACGATGGTGGATTTGAGTGTAGCCCTCCGTTCATTCATAAAATCACGGGAGTACTTCCTATCCTACTGGTACGATATGAGAAGTTATCTATGAGCTTATAAGGTGGAAGTCGAAGCTTTATAGACACCAACTCTGATCTTTCTGACTCCAGCTGTGTGCAGAGATTTCAGCCTACTTGTTTGTAGAAGAAGAGGTCCGCAAGGTGTCCTTCTGATCCTCTCTCGTCTTGGCTGCAAAGGCAACAGCTGTTTGGCAGCAGGCCAGTGACGCGGGGATTCCCCGTGACGTCGCTCTTCTGTCCAACGGGATTCCGTTTGAGTGCGCGGCGGGCGGTCGGCTCGGCTGGATGTCGACTTCTCTGGTCAGCTGGATATGCTGTTCCGGCCTCTTGAACAGTTCGATTTCTGTACCGGACTTTTGATGTATGATCAGCGTCTTACTCAGAGTCTCTTTGGAGTGGTGAAGATTTAGCTTTGACTTATTAATGGATTTGACTTCTTGTTTAGAATTAACTGAAGAATGAAACGTTGGCCGGCGAATCTTCCCTAGTCACTAAATACAAGAATAGACAAAAATGGCTTCTTCTGAGTTTGAACACGATACTTTAGTAATATATAAAAACAAAGGAAAGTATTTTCGCCCTTGCTTACGTTTTCAAAATAAAAGTTTTCTTAAAAGCAAAAATCATCACTTGGAAGAATATGCAACTAGTGGTTCAGATTCTTCAGAGCAGGTCGCAAAAACTAAGCAAGGCACGGAATCAAATGTTGAAAAATAAAAGAGTTACGCGGTGTAGCAAAAGTGCAGAAGTAAGAAGAAAAACAAGGGAAAAACACGAGCGTAAAAACAAGAAAGCAAAAGAGTGAGAGACAAGATGTGTCCGTCTTTTAAGGCTTAGTTGTAGGCAGGTCCGGGGAGCGGCTTGGCCAGTCGCTTCCTCCGGTGATGTCACAGATCGAATCTCGGACTTATCAATTATTGCGAATTAAACTATCCTTCTGAAAGTTTTAAGATCGCGGTTGACTGTTCACTTAAATCCACCATGGTTTTTACATAAACCTTTTGGTTACATGAATAAAAGGAAATAAACGAAATTGCTTAATAGGAAAAAGGAATAATCAGTTATAATACATGCAACACACGGATACATAACCCCCGCCAGCATTGATGGCTCAAACCTGTTTCATACAGTGTTGATTTATACATTCAAAACATATATCGGAGGTAAGAGAAAAGTATAGATAAACAAGATTATAGATTAGGCTACATTACTTAAGAAAGTCCTCTGGGAACTATACCGAAGCTTACCACAAGGTGGCACTGTGGCTACATCACTTATTCAGGTATTAATTCAGAAATTTATAAATTGGGTTAGGATTACATCAGGAAGATAATAAACATATTAAAATGTAGATCTGGTCCTCCTGTTGAAAAATATATCATTAAGGCAAAGGTTAGGTCTCAGTTTATATGTGTACTGGATCAGGAAATAAATCAGGATTCTTTTCACTTCTGCTGGTATGGAAATGTTTATGGCTCTCTTTTACGATCCTTGATTTCACGGTGACATGGGACAGTCGGATGCTGGTGGTTATCTTTGACGTATGGCTCTTGTCCTTCTAACCGGAAATTGGGTGAAGGGATAGTTAGTCCACAGATAGGCTTTTGTTTGGTAGTCAGAGTTTATAATATAAGAGATGATTTTGTCATGAGGTTGAGAGGGGAGAGAATTAGAAAAGGGGAAGCAGACCCTCGTGATAAAGGACCAGAAAGGGTCCAAGAGGAGGGGGAGTTCACGCAGACCCACAGCCAGGCCTCCTGCTAGGAAACAGCATGGGCCGGGTTCCTACAATAATCATACTCATAATCATAATAAGGGGGCCAAAGCTGATTCTTAAAGCTGTGTCCACAGAGTGCAGGTCCAACAGGAGCGTTCGAGGGTGTAGTAGCTACTACCTTAAAAATCTCCTTTTGCTGCAGCCTGGAGCGATGAACAGTTAACAGACCCATCAGAGCAGCTCAGAGTTCTACTTTTGTTATATGGCAGCTGTAGCTATTTGATATAGGCAGGTGTCCCAATGTGCAAGGCTCTAAATGTGATTACAAGGATCTTAAAATCTTAAAATTAATTTGGTGGGCAGCCAGTGTCATAAGACATACAAGGCATAAGGTCTGCTGTGACACAGATCCTTTGGCGGACCTGGTGAGGAGCTTGGCAGAAACATTTTGGACCACTTTTAAGCAGATTATGGACGGCTTGCTAAAACAGGTGAGAAGAGATGTACAAGTAATCAAGCAGAGAGAGCATGAATATACCAACTCCAACTGAGCTCTTTGCACAATAAGCCTGAATTTAGCAATATTTCTCAGCTGGTAGAAATAGGAAGGGACCAAACAATTTCCATGCTGATCAAGACTCACGACTCATTACAGAAGGTCGGTCTAAAACAGAGGATGATGAAGGGCCAAGACATTCCGTCACCCTCTAATTACACCCCTCTTTTGTACTCAATACGTTCACACCTCTGTCTCTCCCCACAACCCACTTTCTCTCCAGTGTCTAAATTTGAAGACCCACTCGAGCGTGAATGTTGTTCGGATGGCATGATGAAAACCCCTCTTTCGTACTCCTGTGAGACACGCAGTGAGTACATTGGGGACGGTGCAGCCTGTGTCAAGGCTTTCCTGCACTGCTGCAAGGAGATGGAAAACCAGCTAGCTGACAGGAATGAGGAAAGCCTCCAACTGGCTCGAAGTAAGAGACGGATACAAGGGACGAGGGAGGGTGGTTTCTATCCATGGTCATACTGGTAGTATGAAAAATCACTGCCCTCCAATGTTATATAATAACCTTTTATATGACACTATAGGTGAAGAAGATGACAACAGTTACATGGACAGCAGTGAAATCACTTCGCGCACCCAGTTTCCTGAAAGTTGGCTGTGGTCAGATATCAAGCTGCCTGCTTGCCCCCGACAAACACCAAACTGGTGAGATAACTGAAACCTGTACACTACATTTACACTAACATTTAAAGGCATAGTCATATACAAATTCTAAATTAGTCAAAATGACTAGAGCTTTTTGTTGTGCACATACGTTATCCCAAATGTTTCCAACAATGTTCAAACCCAGCCCCAAGTTCACCAATGCTAACAGTGCGTCTTAGTTGGTTGCTCCTTCCTTGATATGGAAATTGGCAAGCATGACTAGATAACCTTGTCTGTGAACATTAAGATAGATTTTCATCAGCAATGGTGGTTTATTGGTTTCAATGGTTGTTCACCAGGAGCGAGCCGTTCCTCATATGTTAAACCATGGGATCAGTTGTGTTTATTCATGTTACTTAGGTAAGTGTTTATTCGCCCCAATATGCCACATTCCTTTACTGTACATTAGCCATAAGCTAGTGAATAACAGAACACACTGAAGATGTGTGTATCTTCGTGTGAATTCAGGTCAGCCTCTCTCCCAACTCAGCACTCACCAGAGACTCTGATTCTCTCCCTTGTTTCCTCCTGATCTCTCTGTAAAGTTACATTCATGATGTAAAGTACATTTTTCCTCCAGCTCCAGTTGGCAGTCAGAATTACAGAGCCTGAATGCTGATAATGTATGTCAGCTTCGCAGATCACTGCTGCCGTCAGGTTGATAAACAGGAGCAAATTCTCGACTTTTTAATCCAAAAAGAAACATATATATATCATTTTTTTTTTAAAAGTAGTCTCGGAGCTCTCCCCCCATCGGCAAGCTCCAGATCAGAGCAGAATCCAATGTGATGTGGGTGTTTATTCCTTCATAAGGTCTGTGTCTACACTCAACTCTTTCTCCAGTGTTGGCTGGCTCTGAACAGCTGAACAGCATCTCTGCCTCCCAATTCCGCCCCCCCCCCCCCCCCCCCCCCACACACAACACTCGCCAAACATCTTTTGTTGTGTTTTGATAGAGAGACCTCTAGTGAAAGAAATTACATATCATGTATTTATTTTGCCAACGCTTTTCTTTCATTTCAGTGACACCACAACATTTGAGAAAAATGTTCCTTTGCAAGACTCAATCACAACCTGGCAGTTCACTGGAATAAGTCTGTCAAGAACTCATGGTGAATATTCAGCAAATTAAATCTGTCTCCCACTCTACACTTTTATTTTTTCTTTCTCTTTTTTTATCACTCTCTTTTTTATCCCTCTTATCTTTAAGGTATCTGTGTTGGTGAACCATTAGAGGTAATTGTCCGGAAGGAATTCTTCATTGATCTCAGGCTGCCCTACTCAGCTGTCCGAGGAGAGCAGATAGAAGTCAAGGCAATCCTTCACAACTACAGCCCTGATCCTGTCACTGTAAGTCCGGGCTATGCTTTGACTATATTTTTTTAATTTTTGGACTAATAACACTGGTACTGACATACAAATTGTGGGAAAAAAGAGAATAAATGAGACCCTTTCTCCAGGCTTTCATAAGATTAATAGCAGCTCAAAGAGATAGCAGCCTCAGAACTGAGGTAACTGTACTATAATATTTACATGTGCTCTTCCATTCAAATTACCCAAAGTACATCAATCTTTAAGTTAAGACGTTACGTCAATCTTGAGTAAAATATATTCTCATGAAATATTACTACTGGTAAAAGAGAAGGTCACTTATACAAATAAGACATGACTTAAGCTTTAAAGGATCTAATATAAAATGTACTTTTAAGTATCCTAATTCCCTATCTTTAAAGATTGTTTTTTGTGCTGGTTAGCATTTATTTGACAGAACATCCTAAAGAGTAGCAGGAGATCGGGGAGGGAGAGTGAAGGAAGATGTTCAGTAAAGGGCCACAGGCCAAATTCGAATCAGGGCCACTCCTGAGGAGTCAGCCTCTGGTACATGGGTCACCCTCTGTACCAGCTATACAAGCACCCATTACATACATACATAAGTTTAAAGATACACATTTTCTGACAATAAATGTATTTTAGTATCCAAAGGGCATAAAATGAATTGCAGTTTTCACTGATTATTTTGGCAGTATTGGACAGCATTTTTCCCAATCTAATCAATTTTTATTTATATAGCCCAAAATCGCGATCACATTGCCTCAGTGGGCTTTACAATCTGTACAGTGAACAACATCCATGCCATGTTGATGTAGAAAGAAAGACCCTTTTAACAGGATAAGAAACCTCAGGAAGGGCCACAAAAGAGGGATCCCTCTTCCAGGATGGACAGACATGCAATAGATGTTACGTGTACAGAAAAAGAGCAACAAATCACAGTTTACAAGTTACATTGACAGAATGTCTGATACAAATTCTGTGTAAAGTGAGTGGATCCAGGAGACGACTGAGCAGGACGGGGCATCATTAAGTGGTGCCCGAGCCACATGACCTCCTGTCCACCTCCAAGAGGCATGTGGGTGTGACAATCCAGGAGAAAGAAGAGGGGGAGGAGAAACCAACAGAGAGTGTAAAGAGTGACACAGCTTGCAGTTTGTGGGAACAGAAAACAAAAACAAACATTGGAGAAGTGCAGTGTTGATCAGAATAAACAGATTGTTTCTCGTCGGCAGGACTAAGTCAATTTTAATACTAGGAACTCATTGAGACTGACACCGACCCACTGAAGAAGCTAGCAATCGACATCAAGGGCTAATTAAGGGCTCAATCAAAGAAGTGAGTTTTGAGTTTAGGTTTAAAGGCATCAATAGAGCCAGGTTGTCCGATGTCAGCTGGGAGGTTATTCCAGAGGAAGGGAGCCTGACAGGAAAAAGCCCTGCAGCCAGCTGTTTTCTTAATTATCCTGGGATCCGTCATGAGCCCTGAATTTTGAGAGCGTAATGCACGAGTTGGAATACATGGTGTAATGAGATCTGACATGTATGATTGGGCAAGGCCGTGTACTGTTCTTTTATGTCATCAGCAGCACCTTAAAGTCTGATCTTATATGTATTGGGAGCAGAGATGATAGGATTGATGTAATAAGATCAAATGTTCTTGTTTGTCTTAAGACTCTAGCTGCAGCATTCTGAACCACTTGCCAATAAAATTAACTGATTTACAAACGTAAATTGGTTTGGATGCATCATGCATCTGCAAAACCCAATATTTGCCTCATAAAGCAGATTGGGATTATAATTCAGGTCAGGAATCAAACATGAGTCCAGGCAGATTTCTGCAATCACTGGTAACAGACCACATGTCTATGGTAACATTATCATAAAAACAAACAACAACAACAAAGTGTCTTCAGTTCAGAGACTGCAATTCCATTATTCAGATAATAAATATTCTTTTTTATTTTCACCAGGTGTTTCCTTCAGAGCTCTAACTGAGGGGGAGTGTAAAGTAGCAGAAAATTAATATACAATGGAAAGAGAACAAAGTGCAATTAGCACTAAGATATACCTATGTACAGTGCTTGAGTAAATGTATCCAGTTACATTCCGTCACTTTCTAGGAAACAATGTAAAGCATTACATTTGTTCAAAGTAAAGATGCATCATTATTATGTGACCTAAAGCAATACTAATGTTGTAATGTAATTTTGATCCTGATTACCCACTCTATGGGAGGTCTTCTTTTTTGATCTACCACAAGTATATCCTCAGTCTCATTCTCCATCTCTTCTCACGTCGTTTTCAAGGTGCGTGTGGATCTGATTGAGGAGGTAGATGTGTGCAGTTCAGCCTCTAAACGTGGGAAGTATCGTCAGGAAGTCAAAGTTGGCCCCCAAACTACTCGATCTGTACCCTTCATCATTATTCCTATGAAGCAAGGACAATACCGCATAGAGGTCAAAGCAGCTGTCAAAGACTCTTCACTCAATGATGGGATCATGAGGATGCTGCGGGTGGTGGTAAGAGAAACATAATCTTATACCATCTTATACCTCTTAAACACAGCTTTCTTATACCACATTGAACGGTGGATGACTAGCGTAGCGTTCTCACTTATTATATGGAATATTATTAAGCTCTCATTAGAAGAGGCTCCACCCCCACTGATAATTAATTTAGAGGAAAATTATTCACATCAAATGAATCAGTCTTATCTCTGAAAGTTTTCAATTCTGATTACATTAACCTCCATCTATGTTATAAAGAAAAACACAAATACAACAACTTACTTCAGGCTATTTATGAAACTAAAAGGGCCATGGGCTATTATAAAATAAGGACCACAAAACACACACACACACACACATATATATATATATATATATATATATATATATATATATATATATGTATACACAACTGATCAAAATGATGTAGTTTAGGAAGTGAAAGTGCTAAGTTTGAAAAATACATTTTTAGTTGGGTTTACGCAAAAAAAGGCTCTATTTTGTTTATTTTGTAAATAGGACAAAGACATAGATTTGTTTTCTAATGTTTGTCTTAACTGTTCATTTCACAGCCTCAAGGTGTACTGATTAAATCTCCTAAGATTGTAACTCTCGACCCAGCTAATAAAGGTGTAGGTGAGTTCACCCATTACAATCCTAAGTTGTTGGGTAATTTAAAAATATTATGCATTCATCACTTGTTAACTGATCTCACAACTCTTTCACTGTTTTTCCCTTCAGGTGGTATCCAAAAAGAAGTTATTAACAGTGAAATTCCTAAAAAAGATTTGGCTCCAAACACACCTACGAGCACACAGATCTCTGTGACAGGTGAGATATGCTGTGTTATTTAGGCTCGGTAGGTGATACATGACCCTAGTCCTCAAAAAGGGACATTTGCCTATTTGTTTAGTTGTTTCTTTCCTTTTGTTTTATGATATTTTTAAGACTTTAATATATATTTTAAAGTCTCTGTTTCTGTGTCTGCATGCAGGGAGAGAACAAGTATCTGCACTGGTGGAGAACGCTGTTGGTGGACAATCAATGGGTACTCTGATCCAACAGCCCGCAGGCTGTGGAGAACAGAACATGATCCGCATGACTCTACCCGTCATTGCAGCCACATATTTGGACAAAACCAATCAGTGGGAAGCTGTTGGATTTCAAAAACGCGCCGAAGCCCTTCAACACATCAAGACCGGTAAGCACACACAGGTGTAATTATTTGCACAGATTACAAATATCTTAATGATGGTTCTCTGTGTGGGATTGTAAAGTTTATGTACTGCTGGAGACCAGAGGTCCAAGGAAGAGACACTAGGATTCAGGTGAATGGCAGTACATAAAATGGTTGTGTGTTTTGTTCATGCCCAGGCTACACAAATCAGCTTGCCTACCGTAAAGATGACGGGTCTTTTGCTGTGTGGGCCAAACACAAAAGCAGCTCCTGGTGAGGCATAAAGACCTTCATGAACTCATGGCTTAATGTGTGCATGTCTTCCGCTAACTTACATCACGACTATGGGTGTATTTCATGTGCAAATAAATGAAAATATACCATAACAGCCTCTCCGCTCCTCTCAAAGGCTGACAGCTTATGTTACCAAGGTGTTTGCCATGGCCAACAATCTGGTGGCAGTACAAAGGCACGTCATCTGTGACGCTGTCAAGTTTCTGATTCTCAATGCACAGCAACCTGACGGCATGTTTCGAGAAGTTGGAAAGGTCTACCATGGAGAGATGATTGTACGTGATTTCATTCACATTACTTTTTAAAGGTGCAATATCTAGTTTTGGAGAAGAAAGTTTAATCAGTTGAGAAAAATCTTCATTGATTGAAATTTTATACCTGAACAAACTGAATAAATAAACTAACCTTACAGGACAGCACAGCTTCATACTGTTTTACTTTGTTTATATTTGGCGGACCCTGCCACTTTTCTAGCTCTAAACAGTGTTCCAGGAACCTTATTTTCCACTGACAACAGCTTGTTTATTCACTTATGGAAAAACTAAATATTTGTGAGTTTGTATTATTACCTCATTGATATTGTAAATATTAAAATTCTGAGTCTGAATTTCTTCTTCAAAACTACATTGTCTCCCTTTAACTAAATGCTGATAAAATAGCAATTGCATTTCATTAAATGTCATGTGTCCAGAAACATGTTTGTGTGTGTGCTTGTGTAGGGTGATGTGCGTGGTGCAGATTCGGACGCCTCCATGACGGCTTTCTGCCTCATTGCCATGCAGGAGTCACGCACACTATGTGCTGCTACTGTCAATGTGAGTACCTAAACTCGTGAAATCATTTCATCTTTTAACCTCACTGTTTATGTCTTTATGTACTCACTTCAATGATGGGCGAAACAAAGACATAGTCAGGAACTGACCATTTGCTGAGCCTGCCCCCAGTGTAGTGCTGCCCCATCAGGCTGTCAGTTCATTCAGGGCAAATCATGCAATTTACAATGGTATCAGTGGCAGGGTTAACACTTTAAAATCTTCCAGCTGTGAGTCCTTCATTTCAGACATTATAGCCATTAGCTGCTGAGTGCAACTTTGCACACCTTAGGGTTGACAGGTGCGTCGGAGAAGACCAAAGGTCGACAGATTTTGTCAGCTGTTGCTCGATATCTAATTAAGCTAACATTTGCTCCATGAGCTGGTAACTGCAATGTTATATGTAGGCTGTTTCGTCCTAACATAACTTGGCTGCTTAAGCTACATTTGTTCAGATTTTTGGACAGCATGTTTTCATTTCCAACATTTCTTGAGAAATGTGTCTTTATGAACTTTGACTCCACGGAGTAAATCCTGTCACCATACACTAAAATCGATTCATTTCTTACTACAGCATTCCTGAACAGAAGCGTGCATTCAAATTAGATGGATTACAATCACCTTAACACTATGACAGACTTTTATGGTAACACTTTTCTCTACTTCCTCTCATTTTCCCATGTTTTTGTCACCTTCTGTCCAGAGTCTGCCAGGTGGTATAGACAAAGCGGTGGCCTACCTGGAGAAGCGCCTGCCCGCCCTCACCAACCCATATGCTGTGGCCATGACGTCTTATGCTCTCGCCCAGGAAAACAAACTGAACCGGGAGATCCTCTACAACTTTATTTCCCCAGGTGTCGTCACACAGAAATATTTTTTGTCTTATTCAGAAACGGTCCACAGGTGTAGAGAATCTGAATCAGCAATTACTACAATGGGTTCATTAGAGCCGACTATAACATTGGTACAATCTATATCATGAGACGATTTCCACTTAGTACAAAATTGCCAAAGATATGTTTGATTTATTTTCTCATTGAGATTAACCACCAGAACAGACAGTGTCATTCATTTCTCAACCTGTGCAGTTGAAAACCAAATTTTAGGGATGTTTATCAGAAAATGCTTGTTTATGTCAAGCGCGTAAGTTAAAACATGTTTTCTTTTTTTATCTCTCCCCATAATTGATATCTCTTTATGGCCATAACAATCATTTATTAGTCGGCTCTCATGTGAATCTTGACTCTAAAAGGTCAAATGGCCATACAAGGTTAGAAAGATTAGTTAAAATTCTAAAAAGTGAGAACATTTTACTTTATCTTTTGCATTTTTCTTTTTCTTAAGAATTTATATTTCAAGTTTGGGATTGGGGAATTTATAGTGAACTAATCCTGTCAAACCAAAGCATACTAATCTAAAGTTATTTGTGTGTGTCCTTATCAGAGATGTCCCACTGGCCAGTACCAAAGGGACGTGTTTACACACTGGAGGCCACAGCTTACGGTCTTCTTGCTCTGGTCAAGGCCAAGGTGAGCATGTCCCTCTTGAGTTTCACCAGGATGTCATGCTATAGAACACATCATTCATGCTACTTCACTAAGAGAGCAGAGGGTTTAGAAACAAAAGGTGAAATGTGTCTTATGAATGAAATTAGCTAATTCATTCCAGCAGCTTGACGCATTCACAGAGCATTAAAGACCATACATTCAGAAAACTTGCAAAGACTTAGACTTGAGATATAAAAACCAAAGACAGATTATATCATCTAGCCTGTTAGTATCAGACAGGCGTCAAATATTGCATATATTGCAGTTTAACTGTAGAAGACTAATTTACAGTAAAAGTTCGAATGATAGCTTTGGAAATAGACTGACTGTAATCTGAAGTAATACTATCAAAGTCATAACTTATCTCTATTTTTAATATTTTACAATTTACTTGCTTCCTGCTGATAAAGGCATTTGAAGATGCCCGACCTGTTGTCAGATGGTTCAACAAGCAGCAGAAGGTGGGAGGAGGCTATGGATCAACTCAGGTAACAGACACTGCACCTCCAGCTGTTTTTAGCGCACATCTTTTTAGCTCATCTGGACTGATAACCTATTAACCTGTCACTGTTCTTCACCCCAGGCTACTATAATGGTATATCAGGCTGTAGCTGAGTACTGGGCCAGTGCTAAAGAACCAGAATATAATCTCGATGTGGACATTTTATTGCCAGGCAGGTCAAAACCTGACAAGTTCAACTTCAACAGGAATAACCATTACGCCACGAGAACATCTAAAGTGAGAACACACATAAAAAAAAAACATTCATTAATGTCATCATTACAGTTGTTTGTTGTATATTTCTCCAACTGAGCCCTGTGTGTGTGTGTGTGTGTGTGTGTGTGTGTGCATGTGTGTATGTGCGTGTGTGTGTGTGTGTGTGCATATCTAAATCCTCACAGACCAATGATATCAATGAGAATGTGACAGTGACTGCCACAGGCAGTGGAGAAGCAACAGTGACAGTAAGTAACTTATGTACTAGTTTTGAGATCTTTTGTTCATTGATGGGTCCTGTTCAAACCACAAGTTAAGTCGAGTTAAGTTTGTTTACCTTGTGTAAGGACTATGTGAATAAGACTGAGGACTGGGCAACATTCATCAAAAATGTCATTGTTAATACTGTGTGAAAGTAACAGTACTCTTCCAGACCATACCCTAACATTGTCGCTATTGATATCAAATTGTTTGGTAAACAGTATTGTGATATTAGATCATGGCATTCAGTCCTATGTTTTTTGAGTGCTTTTGAGGAGATTTCAACATATCACGATATTTATTGTGTATGGTGTATTATATATAACTATATATTATTTCATGGGCCCTAACGTTGGCTTTTCACATATTAAAATGCAATTTTTTCTATGTCACAGATGGTGTCACTTTATTACGCCCTGCCTAGTGAAAAGGAGAGCGACTGTCAGAAGTTTAACATGTCAGTGCAGCTCATCCCAGGTAACATGTCTTTAATGGATGTCATTTCAAAAACAGTGTTTCAAAACATTACACTAAAAAAAACACTGTTTATGCTGTTTAAGGTAAAAAAGGTAAAAAAAAATAAAATAAAAAAAAGGCGAAAATGAAATTTGTGGGATGTCTAATTAATTATTGCCCCCCATCAAGTGACAGTTTTGGACCTCCAAGGAAAAAAGCCTGGTCATTTTGTTTGCTAGTTTGCACATCTGTTTTTCCTGCCACCTATCCATCAACCTGTTGAGTATTTTAATTTTTTTTTGCTTCATGAGAAAAACAAACTAAATATCATATCTTTTTCTTCTACAGATAAAAATGATGGAGTTGAGACGAGCTATAAGCTGAGGATAGAAGTTTTGTGAGTACAGTCAATAACTCTAACTACCTGATAACGTTGGGCATGAGGCCCAGTGTTATCAAACCAGATAGGCCCCTACATTGCTTTACTTCCTTGCCTTTCTGTTTCTTATTGTTGTTATTCACGTCATATCTAATTGCCCTGCCCTGTTTTCCACCCCATGTCAAAGTTTATTTGAATTAGAAAAATATGCTGTATAAACTTCTTCTGATTGAGATTTCCACCAATTTTTATCTTGATTATGCTGTCCATTTTCTGTACAGGTATAAGGACAAGGAGCGCGATGCAACCATGACTATCTTGGATATTGGTTTGTTAACTGGCTTCACCGTTGACAGAAATGACCTGGACTTAGTAAGAGCTCTTACTAATACAGGCATACCCACAAATGTTTTGAAAGTGAAGAAACAAGATGTATTTTCTGATACGTGCTTCTATTTCTGTGTGTGTGTGTGTGTGTGTGTGTGTGTGTGTGTGTGTGTGTAGTTGTCCAAAGGACGTGCCCGCATAATCTCAAAGTATGAGATGAACACACTACTGTCCGAAAAAGGCTCTCTCATCATTTACCTGGACAAGGTGAGACATCAGTGTCTCCTTCTGGTATATTCGTTCTCTCTGCCGTGTTCTTTCCCTCTTTATCTCACCTTTTCTTTACGCTTCTCTGCAGGTCTCTCACACACGACCAGAAGAGATCACATTTAGGATCCATCAGACATTTAAAGTGGGCGTTTTACAACCAGCTGCTGTGTCTGTCTATGAGTACTATGAACGTGAGTGACGTCAGAGCAGAATGGATATTGGATTAAGGCAGTGGATAAGTAGTAGTGCTGTGAACCTTCCTTTGTAATCTCGTTCAAATGTCATGCCTTTTTTTATTTCATATCAAAATCATTTTCACATTTTTATCATTCAAATTAATTCCATTAGGAATGTTTGTTATGTACCTCCACACTGTATACACAGGCTTATGCACGGCCGATACTAGTATCTACTACCACTACTGCTATGGTTGTTATACTTTCTGTCCACAAGAGGGTTTTCACACATTATCAGTAACTTTACATTGATAGCTTTCTTGTTAAGCAATGAAGTTCAAAGTTTCAAAGGAAAGACAGATATTCTTCCCAAGTTAGATAGATGTTTTTCCAATATCTCTCTTTCCCATTCCAGAGACACCTTGTGTGAAATTCTACCATCCAGAGAGGAGAGCTGGACACCTTCTACGGCTCTGTAGAGGGGATGAATGCACATGTGCTGAAGGTAAACAGGATGATGTCTGATGACCTGATCCATCTTCTGCTCACATACATTTGTTACTTCTGACATTCTTAAACAAACACATAATCAGAATATCAACACAATGCTTCATGGAGGTAAAGAATTGGTTGTTTATCGTTTTGTCCTGCACTGTGTATAAACTGCAGCAGTGTATGATGTACCTAATTAATAGTGGGTGACCTAAAGCTGAAAGACGTAAGAGTCTATCTGTATGGAATTGGCTCTGAGAGGCTGTACCTATGCACAGCAGCACTTTAAGATAAATGTGACAATAGCAATACTAACAACGTGACATTATCAAATTAAGTTTTTTAAACAATGATGGCATGACAAAAGTCAGAGGTGATTATAAAGTACCCTGAACATGAATTAACTTAATTTCATTGCAATCCATCAAATAGATACATGTCATTAAAAAAAATGTCAATGTGTTGGTAGCGTGATAGGAAAAGTCAGGGCTTCGCCTTAATAATTAGAATTTATCCTATCCCTTCCATATTTCATGAAAATGTATACAGTCCTTTGTTGAGACATTTGAGTCTGGACCAAAGTGGTAGACCCACTGACAGACCAACTGAAAGACAATGCCATCATTAGAGCCAAGCAGCTGATATGGCTAAAGATAATGGTCACATGCAATAACATCCCCAGGATTATATTCTCTCAGTCTTTTGAAAGTTTCCTTCAGAGGGTAATAAACAGCTGTATTCTCAGGAGGATGATATACCACCAGTTAAGTGCCAGTTTAAGATCTGGTGATGGAGATTGACATGGAATTGGGTTGAGCTAAAGAAAGAAGAAGAAAGAACTCATAGCATACCCAAATGTAAAGCCGCCCTCACCCATCAACATCACATCCACATGTGCCTATTCAATCGCATTGTATATTTACTACATGCCTATTGTACACTCCCAGAGAACTGCAGTATGCAGAAGAAGGGCAAGGTCAGCAATGAACAGCGCACAGCTATGGCCTGTGAGAGCACTGCGATCAGCAAAATTGATTTTGGTAAGAGTGTAAATGATTTATTTATCGAGTACTTTTATCCAAAAAAAAAAAAAAGTTTCAGAGCGTTAAGCAAGTGAGCTAACAATCTGCAACTTGTCTGTCTTCAGTGTACAAAGTGAGGCTGGAGGAATTTACAGACAGTCAGTCCACTGACATTTACACCATGCGGGTACTGGAAGTCATCAAGGAAGGTGGGTATTCATGTTTGAACTGCCTAGTACTATCCGCTTATGTTTTCCCTAAAGTGTTTCTAAAATACCCTGGGCAATACTGTTTTCATTTACATATATATAAAATTTTGGGTCATTCAAAGGAAATGTTTGACAGCTTAGGAAACATGTTTTTCCCCTTTCTTGTAGAACGATACTAAACATGAGACAATGTCACCAGTCACATAGTTTACACTAAATACGCTATAAAGCTGTGGCTTGCAGCTAGCCAGCCTCCATCACAGATAACCGGTGGATACTCAAATAATTAATTGGTCCTCGCCAAGAAAAAGTCCAGTACATAACCAACCATGAATAGTGAACTGTGATTTTCAATGGCTTTATGATGGCACTCATAGAGATGATAGGAAAGGGGGGGATGACATGCAGCAAAGGTCAGATTCAAACCATGGGCCTCTGCATTGAGGACACAACCTCTGTACATGGGGTGCATGGTATATCAACTGCTATCAACCTTTTTTGTATGCATTCAACAAACAAGTTTAAATTTCTTATCTTTGGATGGAGCAAGGTTAAGATATTCCAATCTTAATGCTAAGCTAAGTTAGCCTGCTGCTGGCTGTAGCTTCAAATTTACTAAATGTTGAGCCAAGTGTGATTCCAATTTGAATATGTGAGGACACAACATTAATGTTTTGTACTGCACCTTTAGTTATGCATTTAATCCTTAAGAGTCCTTTCTCTCTTCTCTTCTGCATTTTCATCACAGGAAGTTATGATGTAGGTCCCCAGAATCAAGTGCGTGCATTCCTCAGTTATCAGCACTGCAGGGAGTCTTTAGATCTGACAGAAGGCAAAACCTACCTTATCATGGGGACATCCAAAGATATTCACAGAGATGAACAAAACCAATCGTAAGTTTGTTCCTTCCTAAGTTTGCATGTGTGTTGTGAGTGTGTTCCATCATAATATTGTTTTGGTTTTTTTTGGTTTTCTTTATCGTGTGTTAAAGCCAACACTGAGACCCAAAGCATTTTTTCCCTTTGCTCTCCTCAGGTTTCAGTATGTACTTGGTGAAAGAACCTGGATTGAGTACTGGCCCACAGAAGCAGAGTGTCAGACTGACATACACAGGCCTACCTGTTTGGGCATGGAGGAGCTGGTCCAGCAGTATGCACTGTTTGGATGTGAGCACTAGTTAAACTCTCGGAAATGTTCTTTTCAAATCGATTTTATTTTGCACTTTCCGTTTGTAAAGCCTTCACTGCTTCAAATTTTTAGGGCTACAAAATTGACAACATTACTGCATTGATTGAAATGTAATGGTTTTAATCTCATGGTCTTTGTTTATCATACAAATCAACTTCTGGTTCAAACAAGGGCTTGGTAGTATGGCCATGATGGTACATAGTCATCGGGATAACAACTGATAACAAATATCATACATGCTGCCGAGCCCTAAAAGAAAGATGGAACAATAGTGCCTACTGGTGTGTTGATAACTGTATAAAGATCTTTGATATGTTCAACAAGAAGATGATTTGTAATAAAGTTTATGTCTTGGTCCATGTTAAGGTCACTGAGTGATGCACAGGAAGTTTAACAAAATAAAATGAATCAAGTTTCAAATCCACTGTGATTCAGAATATATGATAGCTCATACAAATCAATAAATGCAACTGTAGCATTAGCAAATGATACATTTTCAGCTTTTGTGAAAGTACTTTGCAAATAAAAAATCAAACTGTTTAAGTGAAATTGTGTGTTTTTATTGGCTAAACTGGTTTAGCAAGAAAGAATGCGATACTGCATGTGTAGTAGCCTCTTACAAAATTTGAATTGAAAAAAAGTCAACAAACAACAAAACATAGAGATAGATTTATTCTACATTAACCTTACAGCCTGAAACGTGACACAATCCCTCCAATACTTCATAGAACTTTGGTAGACATGACATAGGTTTTTATCTATAAAGAAGCATATAGTCTGGATATAGTAAAACCTTATACATGTATTATTCCTTCTTTGTGCAAATTGCAACATATTGGTGTGGCTATTGTCTCCATCCCTTTAGAGAATGATAATGAGAAGAGAGGGGAACCCATGGCAGGTTCTATGCTAAAAATTACTGTCACAGTGTGTTAGGTACATGTACAGTTGCCAAAAGCTAGATGCATGTGGAACCTTTCTCACAATGTGGAATCATTCTCACAATGTCTCACAATGTCGGTTCATGTGTTCATGCATTGCAACGCGCACACCCCTTCACGTAATATCATGATCCGTTCATGTGGCTCAGCAATATTGCTTATTTCTTGCTGCTGACTTTCAGAGAAAGCTGTTCATTTTCCAAGTATCATTTATTGTCGCAACATGAGAAACGGTTGCTGAGGAGCAGAACATTTCACAAATATGGGGTGGCTGTAGATCAGTAGGTGGAGTGGTCGTCTAGTGATTGGAAGGTTGCTGGTTGGAATCCTGGCTGCCCCCAGCTCCTTGAGCAAGACACTGAACCCCAAACTGCATGGCAGCCTCTGCTATCAGTGTGTGAATGTGGCATGTATTGTAAAGTGGTCAGTAGACTGGAAAAAGCGCTATAAAAATGCACTTTACCAAATATGAGGTACAACATAAAAGAAAAATTTAATGATAAAATCTTTAATGTCACAATAGTCATATAACCCCTTTCAGTCCTGTTGCCTCTTAAAAGATAAGTGCTGCAGTGTGCCACATAGATCTTAGGATGGCTGAGGATCCAGAGTTTTGAAAGGATTATGCCAACAAATAAAACAATTCATAAAAACAAAAAATCTTAATTATAGTTGGCAGCATGTACGGATGGTTTATAACATTTTGTAAATATAGTGGCTAACAATCTTATCAAGATAAACAGACAATAGAAAAAACATTACTGAGTGTCCACATTCAACACTAGTTTGGAACTGTAATATCTTACTTTCTGCATGCTCAAACTGATGATTTTGTTCAAACAAAGAAACAGGTTTGTGGTGCGTAAGAGGTGAGTTGTTAGAAAAACCCTCTTTTTAATAAACTCTGTGGACACAAACAATGTTCTCAATGCTCGTGTTCATGTGTAGTGACCCTGGTGATACTACGAGCAAAGTTTCATGTTGTCGAGCCTTCTTAGTGTTTTTAAAATAGCAATTTTGATGCTAGCGTAAAAGTGCCCCAGCACTCCATTGAAAATGAGCTTGCCCGAAAACGAAACTACGATAGATCTTAAAAGTGCCTCTTTCGTTGTAATTATGCTTTTACACAAAGGTTTGACTCATATGCATTCACAAAAAAAGCCTAGGTTGCATTTTGTTGCTTTAAGCAACAAAGAAAAGAAAAGTAATAAAGGAGCAACAGTGAGACAAGGGGTTTTTTCTAGATTTGTAATCATTAACTGTAATGGATACAGGGTGATGAGGGGTAATAGTTTAACGCTGTTCCATTTTACCATACACTGGTTTTTCAATGATGCCACTGGCCTAAATTTTCACAAAACGTTATCTCCAAGTTTACATAGTGATGCAAAGTGAACACTATCCGTAACAATGATGCAATGTTTTATTGATCTAGTGCCGGAACTTAGTCAAGATAATCAATAGATCACTTATTATGTGTGAGTCCTTGCTCATGATCCTCATTCTATTCTTTGATAATCTATGTGTTCACAAAAAATCCCACACTCACCTTATTTTAATAGGTTGTTTTACTGGCACTTATGTTGGTCTGTCAGCTGGTCGCTCCACCAATTTAATCCTGACTGCAAAATTTCAACAAACTAGTGAAATGAATAACATCAACTTTGCAATGTTGGTCATGTCCCCTTCAATCTTAACCTTTGAGTGTGTAACATCCCACTAATTTGTGCATATGGCATTTCCTGTTTTATTTTGAAAGTCGTACATCCCCTGCTGTTTCAGTTCCTCCACTTATGTGCTTCCTGCCTCCATCATTTTCCAAACCTGCTTCCAACTTACCTGCCTCTGATCTGACATTCTTCCTAAAGTTTGTTAGAATGGTTTCTGGCTTCACTTTTGTTTTTGCCAACACCCTTCCTGGATTTGTTTGCCTTGTTGAATTAACCTCCTATGACCGCCTGTTTCTTCAGTAAAGACTTTGCCCTTTGAACATTTTGCCCAATACTTTAAAACATTCATTACTGTGAATAATAAAAGAGCTGCAAAAGACACAGTGTTAAACTGAAATTATTCAAATGTAACTGTTTCAATCTCATTGTATTATATGAAGTATTTTTCAATATTATTCAGATTATTGTATAAAGATCTTTGCTAATTCAATAAGAGGTTAAAGTTTATTAGAGCAACGTCATGTAGAAATTGGCATTTTGTGTATTTTGGTGCCCCCTGCAGTAACTGCAAACAAAACTTGTTACATCATTATATTGTGTGTTGAAAATCCAGGATATAAAGACCTAATTTACAACAATAGAATATGAACGTTTATACCACAATCATGTTCACATTTTAAACATTCCTCTGTAAACTGCCTATAAAAGCCAAAATATTTCTCAAATAGTTGTTACCTCGTAAATTACGCCAAATTTACCAGAACGTCATGCTCAAACAATTGTTGTCATGTTTCTGGCAGATGAGACTTTGGAACGTATTTCTGCCTGAAATAAAAACTGGATTCTACATTTAAAGCACATTAGGAAGAGGATCTGCGGATACTCAGAAATGAACAGGAATTAACAGCTTAAGCAAACACAGTTCCAATGCAGACAGGTGCACAAGATTATTGTTTACCTACCTTATCTATGAAGAACTAATGGTGCAGGAGGAGGGAGGTCGTTGCATAAAGGACAGTGCTGCTCAGCGAGAGTCTACATTGACAGCAGATATGGGATCAAGCCGTAGGACGTGTGTGACCAATCTGTGGCTGCTGGCCTTTCTGGCCTTTTTCTCTCTGACTGATGGATCTCCATTGTGAGTAGGCCTGCCTCACCTACAGAGACCCTGAATTTCTGTTCAAAATTTTGTGAGGTTAAAGGAGCTATGAGGTTGTTAGCCCTGATATGTAACATTGCAATTTGTTCTTGGTTGCTTTGACAAAATTATGTAAGTTTAGTACACTTATTTTCCCCAAAATGGTGCTTTTCTTGTCGTTTTCATACAGATATTATATGTTTAATCTTCCAGTGACCCAATCATTTATCACTGTATGTTAGTCTTGGTGACCAAAATAGGTTAGACTGTTTATCTAATTAATAATGTAAAAATAGTTTAGTTGTTTTTTTCTGTATACCATAAATAATGAATTTGCAGGCTTACTATGAAGGTAGATTTGTGTCTTTATTATTCAATCAAAAAAAAGTTTGCTTCAATCAAAATATATATTTTCAATAAAAAAAAACCCTCACTTCAATCAAAAAAAACCTTTTCAATCAAAGAAAAAAAGTGTTTGAATGCAAAAATATAGTTGAGACTCAAAAAAATGCATTTGAACACTGTTTTTCTTTGATTGAAAATGTTTTCTATGATAGAAGTAAAGGTTTTTTTGTTTGAAGCAACTTTTTTGATTGAAGTAATACTGTTTTGTGTTTGGGCCATATTATGGATAGGACATTTGTGTCTTTATAATTCAATCGAAAAAGAAGTTGCTTCAAACAAAAAAAAAATATTTTCCATAAAAAAATCAATTCAATAAAAAAAAACAATGTTTCAATCATAGAAAAAAAGTTTTTGAATGCAAAAAAATTTTTTGAGACTCAAAAAATTGCATTTGAACACCTTTTTTTTATTATTAAAAATGTTTTCTTTGTTTTAATCCGCCCCTAAAAAAAAAAAAAAAAAAAATATCACTTGAAGTGTTGTTGTTTTTTACTGAAAATATTTTTTTCGATCTGAAGTGAATTTTTTTTTTTTTTAAATTAAGTGAAAAAAGTTTTGAAGTCTTTTTTTTTTTTTTTTTGGATTGAATTACTTTGACACAAACATCCCACAGTGGGCGGGTGCTTCCCCATCGATCAGACATGTTTGAGTGACAAGTGTCTACACCAACGAAGTCTTTCTGACAAGCAAGTCATGGCCGCCAGCAAGCCAGGGAGCAGTGGTGGAGTTGTTGATAACTACAGCATTAAAATGATTGGTGTCATGTTATTAGCCTACTCTGTTTGATATTTCAATTAAACATAAAGCTTGCTAACTTAGTTCACGTTGACTAATTTGTGTGATGGTGTTAGATATCTAACGCTGTCATATTGTCAGGCAGGCTAGCTGATAACGTTAGCCGATGGCCCTGCACACTGAATGACCTAAGTACAGAGGCTTGCTATGTGCTAGTGCTATGTTATGTTATAATAAGTAACGTCATTAGTGGTCAAACAACAGTCCACAGGCCAACTGTTGCCCTCAGCGCTGCCTGTTTAGCAGCAATCTTCTTACACAGCCCAGTGGACGGCGTTAGATATCTAACACCATCACACAAATTAGTCAACAATTTGTTTATTTTTGCATTTGAACAGTTTTTTCTTTGATTGAAAATATTTTTTTCAATTGATTGAAGTGATTGAATAATTAAGACACAAATGTACTACCCATAATATGGCCCAAACACAAAAAAGATTACTTAAAACAAAGAAAACATTTTTAATAATAAAAAAAAGTGTTCAAATGCAATTTTTTGAGTCTCAAATATTTTTTTTGCATTCAAAAACTTTTTTTCTATGATTGAAAAATTGTTTTTTTTTTATTGAAGTGATTTTTTTATGGAAAATATTTTTTTTTTGTTTGAAGCAAATTCTTTTTTGATTGAATTATAAAGACACAAATGTCCTACCCATAATATGGCCCAAACACAAAACAGCATTACTTAAATCAAAAAAGTTGCTTCAAACAAAAAACCTTTACTTCTATCAAAGAAAACATTTTCAATCAAAGAAAAACAGTGTTCAAATGCATTTTTTTGAGTCTCAACTATATTTTTGCATTCAAACACTTTTTTTCTTTGATTGAAAAGGTTTTTTTTGATTGAAGTGAAGGTTTTTTTTATTGAAAATATATATTTGATTGAAGCAAACTTTTTTTTGATTGAATAATAAAGACACAAATCTACCTTCATAGCATACTTGCCAACCTTGAGACCTCAGAAATAGGGAGGAAATTGAAACCAAAGTGGGGTTGAAGGGGTCCAACCCCCAATAAAGTGTGAGATTCAAGGATTCAAGGCAGGTATATGCAGGATTTCCTGCGTGCTGGCAGAATTTCAAAAAATTAAAATAACAAAATGACCAGTGAAATGTAACAGTACTTTTATCAAATTCACTAGCAAGGACCACACCGTCAACGAGATGCGTTTAAGGATTTTATTAGTAACAAAGGAAAACGAAGTGTCGAAGATCTTGGTTCTTTTGAGTTCTTCGAGTGCGTTGTGGGGATTCTTGTAGAGAAAGAAGAAACAGGCAGAGAGAAATGGGTTGGGGGGAGGGGCGCAGAATACGAGAGCGAAGCAGAGGAGAGGGTCAGGTGGTTATTTATAGAAATGCGGAAGTTGGCGCTGTTGAGGTGTGGTCCTGCTCCTGAAACTTCGCCAATTAAGCTTCAATAATTGTATCTACTTTGAATTTTCAGAAAACATATTTGAAAACTTCAATGAGTCAGATTTTTTATAGCCTTTTTTATAGTTCCTGCCCTTATGTGTTTCCTTCTTCCCTTTATTTTCCACACCTGCTTCCAAATACTTGGAGGGATCGCTTCATAAGGCTGCGTTCATGCAGCAAGCAAATCAGAGTTGTCAGAATGTCAGCACTGTTATTTGCAAGTGATCAGATCGGAGTTTGGGGTCAAGACTTGACCATCATATCTGCATGGGCTGCTATGAGCACAGCCGGCCCAAGCCTTTTGGTGGCCCTAAGCAGAACTTGATTTGGGGCCCCCCTCCCACAACCGCAGAGTCACCTGTGCTTGATGATTATTGACACAAATGTCACACTATAATGTTACATTATAAATTGTATTAATACAGTGACAGATTATGAACTACTGGCAGACACAGCAGTTGTAGGCAGGTATATTGATCATGAAATCAGAATCAACTTGTCTTAAATTATTCATTAATTCATTTATGTCACTTCTTTAATGTATTTGATATGTAAAAAAAAGAAAAAAAAATATATATATTTTTTTTAATTATTCTTAGCCGCTTAGTTTGCTTATGCCTTGGGGCGGCTCTGGCTATGGGAACGATGTAGGCGCCAGTGACTCCATGTACTGGTGACGCAGTTTTTCAAAATGGGCACATGATCAATCATCTCACTCTCCAAACAGTCACTAGTCAAGTCTTGGAGTAGACAGTTTATGGATTTGACGTTGCTGCTGTATGCCACGCTGTGACACAAAAGACCCTTTGAAATCCGATACGAGCGGCCAGGACTGAGTCATATCTGTAGAAATCAGATGTGAATTGCATTTCAAACTATCTGCAAATGTGGTTAACCCTTACCCTTGCTTTGCAAAAATGCATTTCACATGGTATTTTGTTGTCCAGACTACCTGAAAAATCAATATGGATGATCTAGATGTGGCAGAAAACTGATTTGGGCTTGTAGTCTGAATACAGCAGATGTCTCATTCCTAACCAACAGTGAAAAGTCGAGGCAAGTTTAAAGTTTTAAGAGGGGCAAACCCAAGAAAGGATTGGAAACCACTTCTTTATCACGAAACGTCATTATTTTGTGCTTGATTCTTATGCCATTGATGCATCTAACAAGAAATAATGTGTTCTTTCATCAAATCCTATCATATTGCTATTTCTGACAGTTCAGCACTTTGGCCAACTGTTGTTGTTTTTTAACATGATTTATGAATACCTTTTCATTAGATTGGAAATTCTTAAAGGGATAGTTCAACGTTTTTGAGAATTGGCCCATTGCCATGATCCCTAGGGATCATGGCAATGGGCCAATTCTCAAAAATGTTGAACTATCCCTTTAACAGTATGTGGCGTCCTCTGCACAATGACTACACCTATTCTCCATCTTTCTCTGCTCTACAGGCAGGTGATGTCTGCCCCCAACTTGTTGAGGGTAGGAACAACAGAAAACATCTTTGTGGAGTGTCAAGATTACACAGGAGGAAACATTCTGGTCGAAATCATTGTGATGAACCATCCAACCAAAGCCAAAAGGCTGGCATCCACAACTGTGACCCTTGCTAGTGAAAACAGCTTCCAGCAGCTTGCACAAATAATGGTGAATGAAATGCTGTTACTGTATTTTTTGATATGTTATGTGCTTGTAATGTGTAAGCTGGCCTACTTTGCTACTGTATCATGACCATAAATTAAAGATTTAGAATACTGAATGCTGCATTCTGCTCCTCATGCTCTGCTTTTGCCTCTGCATGGTGTTTCAGATCCCAACTGGTGACTTCAGTAAAGATCCCAGCATCAAGCAGTACGTGTACCTGCAGGCTCGGTTCCCTGACCGACTGCTGGAGAAAGTCGTCATGGTGTCCTTCCAGTCCGGGTACATCTTCATCCAGACTGACAAGACCCTCTACACCCCCAAGAGCACAGGTGAGTTCAATGTATCTATATTAGTAAGCAAATATATTACAATAGAAAATATATATCACACTATTTATTTATCTTTTCAAATTAAACAATCAAACACAGTATAAGATACTTTAAAATGAACCATTATGTTGACACAAATAATGAAGTGAGGTCAGGAAGTAAACAGTCTCACCAGCAAAATGAAGCTTTTTCTCTCTATGTCAGTTCTTTACAGGATGTTTGCAGTTACACCCCTCATGGAGCCTGTAGAGAGGGACGAGGAAACCAAATCGGATGCTTCTATTGCCATTGAGATTGTGGTATTGTGTTTTATCTTTAATAAGAACAAGAACAGACAGGCAGAAAGCCTGTTAATGAGAGGACACAGTGCTTAATAGTGGGTCACTTGCTGACAAATAACCAGAAAAACAGAAACACATCTGGCACACCTTGTGTCACTGTTAGCTTTGGTGTGTATATTCAGTAACACATGTCCTCCCACTCACTATAATAATAAATGCATGCCTCCTTCTAGTGGTTGAGTTGCACATTTAACGCAGCTGATGTCCACACTGAAATTTCACTG
This sequence comes from Sparus aurata, assembly GCF_900880675.1. Lineage (NCBI taxonomy): Eukaryota > Metazoa > Chordata > Actinopteri > Spariformes > Sparidae > Sparus > Sparus aurata. The sequence goes on along the minus strand of NC_044187.1, from coordinate 27,886,972 downwards.
TGACTCTGATGTGCATCCAGAGGTAGTATCAGAGGCGCAGCATTGGCGAACCGTACCTATGTAAACGGATAAGCCGGTGGCACGGAGTGGGGGCATGTCAGTCTGATGGTGTTGACAGTCTGACAGCTAGCCAGATCCTTCACTCAACCAAAAAAGGAGAAATGTCCCACAAAGCAACGTTACAGGACCAAACAACAGTAATGTACTAACTGTAACTGTCTTTGGCAACTTTTGTGAGGAAAAAAATATCGTTGTTATACGTGGAGAAGCGTCTGTCCTCCTGTCTCTCCTCCTGTCTGTCCAACCGACTCTTTGTCACATCTTCGCTTTTGGATCTGTAGCGCCGGCTTGCTGTGTGATTTACACAGTTTATGCCGGAGCTGCTCTGTTCTGGACGGTGGAGAATTGGCAACCTCCACTGTGGAGATAATGTGGCATCTCTGTGTGAAAAGGGCTACTGACTAGACTCATGGATTGCAGACAAAATAAAAGCATTGCTTTGCAAAATTAATTTCTAAACTGGCACACGTCACTGTTAGATACAATATTGTTTGTTTTTTTAGACCCCTGAAGGCATCATCTTACCACGTGATCCAGTCCATCTAAATTCGGGGATCTACTCAGGAGATTACAGACTTGGTGAAATTGTCAGGTGAGTAGCCTGCTGTGTTGAATTGGCATTTTAACATGAATAACAGCTGAATTGAATTCAAACTAGAGACCATCTTGTGGTGGGATCTCAACAGCCACGACCAATGTCAACATTTTCTGACCCATGAGTACTCATTATAATCTGGGTCAGCCCAGATGCATCTTCAGACTCAGCCTCAGAGTCCCCTACTTCAAAAATATCAACAACCTGCTCAGCCCACGCACATTTTTAACTTTAATTCATTTTGACTTGATTTGTCATTACACCTTTGAGGTAAACAGACACCATGTCATTGACAAAATTCTGCCCACAGAAAGACAGACATATGAACATCTGACAAAATACTAACAGCTTCTGTAATAGTCCTTGCGATGATGACACACAGCTGGCGCTAATAAATGTAGAGCAGGGGTCTCAAACTCAATTTACCTGGGGGCCACCGGAGGCAGAGTCTGGGTGAGGCTGGGCCGCATCAGGTATTCCACAAAAAATAGCTTTGTTCAAAATCTTCCAATCTTCTCAAACGTCATTATTAATGGTTCTTTAACTTGACTGTGTTCTTCTCAACATGAATGGTTCCTCTGAACATCAATGGAATTTTCATGTTCCATTCATGTCCTTTGAATCAATTTACTAAAAAGATTTGTTCAAAGGACGATAGAAAATACAAAACGATGTGCATTCTCTCATTGAAACAAATACACTGCCTTTTGCGTATATATATATATATATATATATATATATATATATATATAAATGCCATAAAGGAGCAAGCTTTGAGCAGTAAAATTTTCCTCTGGGGGGAGAGTTGCTCTTCCCGTGAATATGTATATCTAATAAACCTTTATCAAAAACACGTACACGTGTCTTCTCCCTGTTTGAGTAAACATGCATCACATAGAGGAACTATGGAACCCTTTTAAACAAAAAAGAATTATGGGACTTGAGCTCACATTCACTGAGGGAAAAAAAACAGCGTGGTAGTCAATCCACTTTACCAATCAGATCACACAGGTGAGTCACGGTATCACCTATTTCACTCCTCACAGCAGACACACAGCCACCTCTTGGTCGCGGAAGAAGGCCAGATAAACTTGTGACCGCAGTGTCTGTTCACCGCGTTCACCTGTTCACAGCAACTTTGATACAGCGACTGAGGGTTAGACACGTTTAATCAAACAGGAGCCCAAACATGTATCAGGTATGTTTTGCACAGAGAAAACCTGAACAAAGAGGCATATCAGAAGACAGCTATGTCTTCTCTTTCCATTTACGGCGACCACAGACGCATTTGGCTGACGGTCGCCAGTTAACATAGTCCCATGTTAATCCGAAACACCGGTCAATGGCCTGCCCCAGGAGCTATGTACCAAACTATGATTGGTAGGTTCGTTCAGCTCCAGCTCGCGCAACAAAGGGACTTTACACACACACACAATGCAGCAAAGTGCCATTCACATAAAACTTGCGGGTCGCACTAACATTAAACATTCATATCAAAGTGGGGCCACAAAATATCGTTGGCCCATGATCTAGAGCATCTCTTTTCAGATTAACTGAAATGATCAGGCTTACAATAAATGTACAACTATTCTATCTATTGTACAGTTTGCTGGCCAACCTGACGATATCAACCCCTTCTACTAGACTTTACTGTTGCTGTAGTTATTGCGTTCTGTGGGACAGTATAAACAACTGCTTTCAAGCTCATTCGCGTACGATTTCAATAACTTCATGAAATCTGATTCACGTTTCCTTCAGTCTCAAAATGTTATGAATATTTGAATGACTTACTTGACTATTGGAATGTGTGTTCCCATGTGTGTCTGCGTTTAGTCCCGGACTGTGGAAGGTGGTGGCCAAGTTCCAAGACAACCCACAGCAGAGCTACTCTGCAGAGTTTGAAGTCAAAGAATATGGTCAGTCTCTCATTACCTGTATGGTTTTTTCAAACCTTGTATATTCACATACGTTTTACTTTATTGGACATGCAATAAACTATTTTCACATTTTCAGTACTGCCCCGTTTTAAGGTGAACCTGACGCCTGTGAGACCCTTCTTCTACGTGGACAGTCCAGACTTCACCGTCAACATCAGAGCTATGTATGTGAGATCAGGTTTGACTGGTGGACTGACTGGAGGAGAAAACAGAGGATGTTATTCAGAGTTGTAGGGTTAGAGGTAGGGTTAGGGATGTGATGTAGTCTGTTGTGTTTTTTATTGTCCTGTTTTACTTCGTTGTCAGCTATCAAATGTCCTTGGGGTTTCAGGTATCTACCTGGGGAAGAAGTGGATGGGATGGCGTTCGTGGTATTTGGGGTTATGCAAGAGGGTCTAAAAAGGAGCTTTCCAGGTTCTCTTCAGAGAGTGCAGGTGTGTCCGTCAGTCTGCTCCTTGATCAAGTTTGACTTTTCTGTTTCTTGTTCTTTCCTGTGTAAACACAAACTAAAATGATGACGAGAACGAACCTCGAATTTGTCACTGGTGTGGCCTCATCAATGAAATACATTAATGATTGCTACATTCATTCTATTAGATTGCGAGAGGTGTTGGACTAGTCTCACTGAGGAGAGAGCACATCACACAGACCTTCCCAAACATCCTCGACCTGGTGGGGAGCTCCATATATGTAGCCGTCAGTGTGCTGACAGAGAGCGGTAAGAAGCATGCATGCATTATTTTACTGCTTCTTATTCAATGATTCAAGGCCTTGTTCCCCATCTTTGCTGACTTTTTCTGGGTGGACGGATATAAAAGTTACAGGTTTTATTTTTAGGGCATAGAGCAGAGGGGAATGTATTAAATAGTTTGTTTTGCTTGTGCTTTTTATCTTGACGTTGAACAAAAGGACTTGCTTTTTTTTTTTTTGATACATGGTTGATGTTTTGTTTTTTTTATCACAACAGGTGGTGAGATGGTGGAGGAGGAGTTAAGAGGTATCCAGATTGTCACATCACCGTACACCATCCACTTCAAGAAAACACCCAAGTACTTCAAACCAGGAATGGTCTTCGATGTAGCGGTAAAGTGCTTGACAGAATTTATATTGATGTACAATGACAACAAGGTTAGAAAACAAAGTTGTCCGTTTCCTCAGTCTCTAACAGAAAAAAAAACCCATCACTGATTATTATCTCAGTGATTGCTTCATTGCTGCCCAGCTACTGCAGTCTGCAGATGATAACAACATTTCCATGGTCGTATGAGATTGCATGAAGTCAAAATCGCTTTTATGTAGTTTTATCGCAGATGTCTTTCTCCGTATCTCACATATAGTATACTGCAGTAACAAGCCCAACAGTGGGGGGAAAAGCCATTTGTAGGTATTTAAATGCTAAATAGAAGTTTGTAACTTCCTGAAAGATTATTTATAATGTTGATGAGTCATCCTGCACTGGGGGGCTGGCAGTATTTTTTGTCTGACAGATTACTATACAAAAACACAACTTTATCACTTTATTAAGTGATTTGGGTGAAACAGGGTCTTTTCATGGAGAATTACTTTCCGGTTTTCCCCCTGCTGCCCCAAAGCTGCCCTGCCTTGAGCAACTCTGGACAGATAGCATCACTTGTTGCTAGAGAAACTGCTAACAAACTTACTAAGTACCAAGGTTATTTACGGAATTTCCTGGGAGAGGGACATCATGTTTTTGTTATTAAAGTAACTACTGCTAAATGTAGTTACCTACCATTGGCTCAGTAAGTGGTCCTTGCTGACTTATCCCCGGGTTGCCAGGATCCAAATCTGGCAAGAAAACCACCATGGTGCTATATTTACTATGGTCAAACTGGTGCCTATCTGGGAGGCTGAATCATTCCATCCCAGTTCGGTGATGTTTGCTGGTAGCTGTCGGCTGGGGCAGAGCCAGTGTCAGAGGCTCTTTGTTTAGTGGGTAGGCTGTGTTGTGACATACATTCCACGCTTTTAGCAGCTGCTTGTTCTTACAAAACTCATAACTATGCTGAAGGACTGAGTTGTAAGAAAGTTGATTTGTGAGTCTCAATCCTAACTTGTCAATACTGACGCTTTGGGAATATATACTAGGTCAGGTCGGCTTCCATCTCAAAGCGTCAGTTTTTGACAGGGAGGTCATGAGACTCAAAATCAAACTTTCAATCTGTTTTATAAGACAGATTTAATTTGATGCTTTCTGATTGTTCAGCTATTTGTGTCTCTGATGGCAGGTTGAAGTTGTGAATCCTGATGAAACTCCTGCACAAGGTGTTGCAGTGGTGGTTGATCCAGGCCAGGTGACGGGTGTCACTGAAGCCAATGGAATGGCAAGGATTACCATCAATACAGTGGAAACCAGTGGACAGCTACAGATTACAGTATGTCTTTACAATGGTTTGATTTTCATTTAAACTTTTGCATTACAGCAACTTTTTGGCAGATGAATGCTAAGTATGGGCATAGAATACTGCCATAAAACGCGTGCGCGCATTGAGACTCGCGCGCGCAAATAAAACACAGCCCTGAATGCCTGAATGACATGTATTGTGATTTGGTGTCTTGACTTGAATGTTTGCAAAATGTCACACAGAGCAATGAACTTCAGTATGTTTGTCTGAGTGCTGTCTTTTCTTTCCTCCATCGTTGACATTAATCTGATAAAATGCTGATCATTTTTTGTTTGTTGCACACAGACATTTTTTATTTTGGTAAAACTGTTTTGTTCATATTCTTGATCTAGGCTACTTCTTTCTGCCTAAAAATTATAAACGTAATATAAATTAAAAAAAAAAAAACCTTCAATAGCCCTACATGCTTGAGCATGCATACAGGAAAAATCTAAGCTACCACCCACTAAAGAAAATCATTCGCGCGAGCAGGGGGAAAGTTTTCCGAGTGAGGAGAGGAAAGTATTACGAGCGGACTCTGCGCACGCTCAAGCTGTTTTTCTCCTGGCAGGCCACAATATTGCTCCAGGGGGCAGAGATGCAGGATAAAAAATTGCTCCCCTTTTGTTGATTACATTGGGAAAGCCTTTATAACCTTTTATACCTCGTGTGTATATATTTACTGTGTACATTTATTTGCAGGCAAAGACCAGTGATCCTCATATTACACTTGAAAGGCAAGCATCGGCCACCATGACAGCTCTCCCACATGCTACTAAAAGCAACAAATACATGCACATAGGTGAGGAACAACCTGAAATCATAGCAGATGGTAATGTCAGTGGTGATGGTTTAGGCAGTGCTGCCTAACTACGATGCATAACAGCCCCCTAAATTTCCAGAAACTAATTGTGGTATGTTTTTATTACAGGTGTGAATACAGCTGAAGTCACATTAGGAGAAAACCTTAAAGTCATCTTCATGCTTACCAATCATGAACAAATGGACATCACATACCTAGTGAGAGTTGTTTTGCACCCATAAATTTGTGCACATGCTTAAGTGTTTGTGTTGCTTTCAGCACTTGTTGTACCGATGTGACATAAGTGCTGATCTATGAATCTGTGTCCACAGATCCTGAGCAGAGGTCAACTGGTAAAAAAAGGACGATATCACGCAAGAGGCCAAGTAATGATTTCCCTGGTAATTCCCATTACCAAAGAAATGCTGCCATCGTTCCGCATCATAGCCTTCTACCATACAGATGACAATGAAGTGGTATCAGACTCTGTTTGGGTGGATGTCAAGGACTCCTGCATGGGCTCGGTGAGACACATGACACTAGGTGGCCCAACAATAAACCCTCGCAGGAACTGATAAATACATTGTAGGGTATATTTGTTATGCATAAATAACATTAACGCTCGTTCTCCCTTATTTAGTTGAAGTTGGAATCATCCAGACCTGCTCCATCCTATGAACCTCGCAAGATGTTTCGTCTGAAGGTCACAGGAGACCCAGCGGCCACAGTGGGACTGGTGGCAGTTGATAAAGGCGCCTATGACCTCAACAATAAGCACGGCCTCACTCAGAAAAAGGCAATTTCCTTTCTTTTAAAATTTTTAATAGAATGTTCAGTGTTAGCCTTCAGTGTTATTGAGATTGAGGTGACAGTGTGGTTTGTTTAACAGCTCCATGGAGACTTTTTGTGTAGAACTAGCATGTTCTCCCTTTGTATTTTTCTCCAGGTTGTTTACCTGTAGCAAAAATAGTGAGTACCCAAATGCAAGACACTCAGAACAGGGCAATGAATTGAAAGCCCTTTTTTTGATTAAAATAAAGCTGCAAAGCAAAAGTCCAAATCAAGGTTTGGACTTTGACCGAAGACGAGAGAGAGAGAGGGAGAGAGAGAAAGAATTGATATGTTTAAAATGTGAAAATCACAGACTTTGAACAATATTATGGTAAGGGAATGACATCTGCGCGGAATAACATCAATGTAAAAGTAAAATGGGAGCTAGAAGTAAATTTGATAGTTGAATAGTAATTGATAATTGAAGGCAGGACCTGGGAGGTCATCTGTATGGATATTCACAAAAGCATCAACACTATTCTATGGAAAGAATTTGATTGGACGAAAAAATTTCATTTTTCAGGACTCCACTGGTACTTTAAACATTTTATAAAGATTTAGTATCTCCACTTTGTTGGAGGAATTGTGGGATGACTGGAGGTCATTCACATGTATTACAGAAATATTGTCAGGAAAAAAAAGTGAAGTAACGCAATTACAATTACTGAAATGTAAATGAGTTTGTTACTCGCGTTACTCTCTTTTGTGAAAAATGAACGCTTGCAGACAAGAAGAGAGTGTTACCATTCCTGTTCGGCTCCCGAACTGTGGTCGGGAAGCACATGGGAGATGATTTCCTCCTGGGACGAAGTTTGTGTTTACCTTTGGGGTGAACTCCCCTTCACGTGTTATGTTGGTCCGGAAATACTACCAGGGAGCTTTGCTGTATCTTGAGGAGCCGTAGCCTTTATTCCACAGTGACACTGCAGCCTATACTGTGCATTACGTCTACTACTGTTACCTCCTTCGCTTTCCTTCCTCTCCCATTCATTCACTGTCCGCACTTATGCGCAATACCTCTCGCTCGCTCGCCCACTCACACCTTACACACACACCTCACGCACGCCCTATTCCTGAAAGGGGCTACGCCACTCTAACAACAACAGATAGGCCTACTATGGCTGCTTGTGATCTAACGTTGCAGGACCTTATGGTGGCGCAATGATACATCAATCGAATCAATCAATCAGCATTAAAGCAAAACTCTCGCCAAAATGCAATTCCCGAGTCAAACCTTTGTGTGAACGCATAATTACGACGTGGCACTTTTAAGATTTACCGTATTTTCGTTTTCAGGTCCCATTTTCAATGGGAGTGCTACATTAACTTTTACAATAGCTATTTTTAAAACACTAAGAAGGCTCGACACAACATGAAACTTTGCTCGTAGTATCACCAGGGTCTCTACACATGAACATGAGCATTGAGAACATTGTTTCTGTACACAGAATTTACTAAAAAGGAAGTTTTTGAACAACTCACATTAGCAGTGGCTTGTTCCGCTAGCCACCGTCCTGCCAGTGGAGAAGTATTGATTTCAAAATGTGACGTAACATGGACAAGAATTAAGGTTGACCGCTCCTAAAGCTTATTTCCATATAAATGCACGGATAATTTGTTGTTTTGTCGTTAGCGAAAAACAATATTGACCTTGAAAAAGGAGCCTCATATAAGAAACGATATTCAAAAGCCTGAAAAGTCGCATGACATATCGCATTGATGCTATCGTAAAAGTGCCCGTTGCATTCCCACTGAAAATTAGTTGACTATCTCACGCGTGCAAGCATAGAATGAGCTTTCTCTCCTGGAAGTATGGATATTACTTTTTGCTCGTTGAAATTAAAGACAAAAATGTGGTGGTGAGTTGTCAATTATGTGCAAGTGTAAAGAACCTATCCACATCAAAGAGTAGCAGTTCAAATCTTATGAAGTACCTGCTGAAGCAACACGCTTTGACAAAACTAGTCTCTTCAAGTGAGTGGTTAGAGCACATGCCCTAAACGCAGCCGACCCCGGTTTGTTTCCGGCCGGAGGTCCTTTGCTGCATGTCACATCCCCCTCTCTGTCCCGTGTTTCCTCTCTGTCTACTGCTAATAAAGGTGTCTATGCCAGAAAAAAATCCTTAAAAAAAAAAAAAAAGGCATAGGTGTGATTGGCATTGGACAAAAAAGCAGGAAAATATACGGCGCACCTACCATGATACGGCGACTAGTAACTGTAACTAATTGCTAATTTTCAGTAACTTGCCCATCACTGCTTGTACTGGGAGGACCTCCAGAAAATGTCTCAGGAAAAGATCAGAAGTATATATTGAGTATAGTCTTTCATTGCTAAAAAAAAATTCTAACAGTAAACTGGATGTACGCACCTTCGCCAACAAGAATCCAGTGGACTCAGACTGAAGTCTATATAATGGAGTACATGACAGCAAAACTGCAAATGAAATTGGAAATTTTTCTACAAAGATGAGCTGGTTATATTGTATCTAAAGACCTAAGCTTTCAACAAGATTGTCTTGACAATGGTAAATAGATTGAAAAGCCCTTTGTCAAGGGATGTTCTACAATGTTCCTTTCAGGTGTGGGACATTGTAGAGAAATCCGACACAGGCTGCACACCAGGTGGAGGGAAGGACAGCATGAGTGTGTTCTACGATGCTGGGCTGTTGTTTGAGTCCACTGCCTCTGGGACTCCCTACAGACAAGGTGACACTACACTTTACACACTAGATGTGCTTTAATCAGCGGCCATATTTACGTATTTGAATTATTTTTCAGTTACATTTTCAGACTAAATAAACAAAAATACAGGTTAAAGACACCATACTGTACTGGCAAATAATGTTCATGTGTGCATTTGTCCTAAGGAACTGTACTTTAAAAATATAGTGCTTTGTTAGAAATATTTCACAATTCAGAATAAAGTTGTTCGACAGATAGAGTTAAAGTAAAGAATGTTGGATATACAGACATCACGTGGGTGCAAAACAACCAGGAAAACGGTCTAATAAAATGGTCAGGTCAGACCAACAGTTTGAATGTGCATGTCGGAAAATAAAAAGTCTGCTTGTAAAGAGATACACTTGCAGCATATCTCAGGTCATCAAGCAGCACAGTAGTGAAATGCACCTTCACCTGGTTTATTGTGCTTTTAGATCTAGTCACATGCAGGAGACATGCTTAATAATCTGAGGAATGTGATTGGGCTGTAGGCAGAAAGGCATGTCATATAGATATTTATTAAAATTAATTGCTGATCATGATGCTGGATGTTAATCATTATGTGAACCTATTTCCTCAGTTTACCTTACACCTTACTTCACTATGGTATAAACGGCATCAAGTCTTTCAGACAGGGCAGCAAATACCTTGAGTTGAGTGCATTTTTTTTCAATGTAGTCAGCTGTTTTCACATTTCATGCAGTCTGGGCGACCTTTCTCCAGCTTTTTGCTGGACTTTCCCAGAATAAGAAACAGTGGACTTGGCAATTTGCACCCGGTCTTGGATCTGTTTGACAACATTATGATGTATTCATAGTGTCTTATGAGAGTGGTACTGACTGTATGTTCATACATCTGCCTCCCCCGGCCATTCTTGGCACACAGTCACAGGGCACAGTTTTTTTCCAGTTAGTTCTTGTTTTTAAGACTAAGACTGCCCAACCTGCAAATCATAGCAAAACAGCCTATGGACACAGGGGCCTTATTGTGTCTACTATTGGTCGACTCTGGGGGAAGAAAAAACACACCAAAAGTGTGTGTTTTATGATGAATACAACATGATAAAGTGCCCTTCCAGTACTCTTTCTTTGTGCTAGTGCCCTTTTAATTTTTTTCACCCCTGCCCCTCTAATCGACAAATGACCCCTCCCCTGTTAAAGCCTTTATCTGTTTTACATTTCCAGAGTTGAGGTGTCAAGCCCCCAGCAGGAAGAAACGAGGTAAACATCATTGCTTAAATGACCAAATATATTCTTTAACATATTCCCTAAACTTCTGTGTGACATTTCTTGACCTCCAAAATGTTTCTTGGTTATCAGACTTGTATATATATGCCTGTGTTATTGTATGTGGAAGCTATCGTGTCATGTGATTTTTTTTTTCTGTACAAACAGAAAACATTAACACGTTTAAATGAAAACAGGTACATCAGCTCTCAGCTGTTGTGACTGAGTTCTGGTCAGACTGTTTAAACTTGATTCTTTTGCTCAAACCATTTATTGACAGCAAATAGTTGTTACTTGTGTTGGCAGTCTTGCCGTCATCTGCAAATGTCAGGAAAATATGTTGAACTTTTTTTAATCTTCTTAAAATCGTAATTGTAACCTTTTTAATGGAATTGTAGCTGAGGAGGATGATGACAACAGTTACATGGACAGCAGTGAAATTGTCTCTCGTACCAGTTTCCCTGAAAGTTGGCTGTGGTCAGATATCAAACTGCCTGCTTGCCCTCGACAAACACCAAATTGGTGAGTCAAGAGAAATATACAAAAACAAAATACACAGATAACCTTCTGTTTGCCTCTCAAAGTGTTGACATGTTTCCTTATTTCAGTGACACCACATCATATGTGAAAACTGTCCCTCTGAAAGACTCAATCACAACCTGGCAGTTTATTGGCATTAGCCTGTCCAGAACTCACAGTAAGGGATTCTGATTCTCTGCACGACTTGACCTGTTCTTTCTTTGTCTTTACATTGGTGAGGTTATAAGGGCGTATAAGGAACACAATACACAAATTTGTCAGGTTCTGTGGAGGATTCTCCTCTTTGTGCATTACAAACACTTGTTACATTGTTTTTCGACCTCACTTCTCCATTCAACCTTTCTCTTTCCTTCTTTCTTTTCATTTTGTTTAATTTCATGTTTATTTTGACTTGAAGGTATCTGTGTGGCTGAACCGTTAGAGGTCATTGTGAGAAAGGAGTTCTTCATTGATCTCAAACTGCCATACCCTGCTGTCCGCGGAGAGCAGCTGGAAATTAAGGCTATCCTCCATAACTACAGCCCAGATCCTATCACTGTGAGTCTGAGCTGTTCAACTCTTGTGTTTAAGGACAGATGGCAGGGTTTACGATTAAAATACCGCCTTGCAAATGTATACTCACAGTTTTCCCATTAGTGGAATAATTAAACTATTTAGAATATCAAAAAATAAGACAAGAACATCAATATTACTGTCATATTTTATATTAAGTGTGGAGCTTAAAGCTACATCATGAAGTAATATGTATTTTGTGCAATTTGGCGCCCTCCAGTGTTTGCGTGCAACACAGCTGTCATAAATAGAAATATCAGATTTTGGCATCAATTTGCCAGATATGATTTACTGCAAACTACAAACAAAACTTGGCACGTCACAATGATACATGTGTCTTGAACTTAACATTCATGCTGAGGCATTTTTGGAGTGCAGCAGTTAAGTCAGTCAACTCAGGCACAAGCACAAAACTCAGAACAGAAACAGCACATCAAGCTAACATAATGTGGCAAAGCAGCTAGGGTGTATTTTTTAAGTTGGTTAGGTTAAATTTAAATCTGACAACGCCAACTAGGGTAATTTCGCCCCCAGGAAATAATTAGGTCGATACAACCACTTTGGTATTACACAAAAAAAGGTCACAGGTTCAAAATTACTGAGCAGAGATGTGCTTCCCAAAAATAGACAAGTTTATTAATATTTCTCTTTCATTTTTAAATGTACATAATTTACTATAAAAATTCTACATACAGTCTGGTGGAAGATATTTTATAAACTATTGCACAGTTACCCTTTGGCCCTATAACCTTCAAAGTATAATCAAAACTAAAGGTACAGTGAGCAGGGTCGTGGGCCTACCAGTGAAGGTGACTCGCTGATGGAGAGGGGAAGGGGTCCAATTGGCACCCATGTAAACAGGTTTGAGTAGCCACACAGCCCACGTGAGCTGCGCCTTCTTTTTCTTTCCCTCCCTCCCACTCTCTCCCTCTTTTGACAAAGGTAAAGGGAAATCACATCAGTATATTTATCAGTATTAACAATCTGAACCATTCAGTGACCCGATGTAGGTTGAAAACATCTTATTTATCCCCTCATTTATTATGTTTTTTCTTTGAATTTGTAAACATCCAAATGTCAATCTCTTTCTTTTCCATCTTGACCTGTTTCAAGGTACGTGTGGATCTGATTGAGGAGGTAGATGTGTGCAGTTCAGCTTCTAAGCGTGGGAAGTATCGTCAGGAAGTCAAAGTCGGGCCCCAAACTACTCGATCTGTACCTTTCATCATTATTCCCATGAAGGAAGGACAATACCGCGTAGAGGTCAAAGCAGCTGTTAAAGACTCTTCACTCTATGATGGGATCATGAAGACACTGAGAGTGGTGGTAAGAGAAACACTCTCTGAAATGTTATCTTTTTGTGTTCAAGATTAACAATCAAATAGTACATGAGTTAAACTCTAAATTTCCATCTCAGACCTTTAACTTTCTGATTTGCATGCATGTGTGGCCATTTTAAGATAGCTGCAACATCAGACTGATGAGAATTCAAGGTTGAATGTGTGTGTATATCAAGTATTTCAGAAAGAAGAAAAAAATGAGTGAGAAGTATTTTAACATGCATGTCCCATGGTTTTTTGTCACACAAGTTTATCTATAAGTTATTCCTGATTTGTCTTTTAACTGCTGTTTTTTTAGCCTGAAGGTGTCCTGATAAAATCCCCAAAGATTCTAACACTCGACCCTGCTAATAGAGGTGTGGGTAAGTGTGCTATTGAAGTTGCTGTAACAAGCAAAAATTGTAATGTTTTATTTGCTTATCCCTGATTTGCCACCTGTGTCTCCTTTCAGGCGATGTACAGAAGGAAATTATCAACAGTGAAATTCCCCTGACAGATTTGAATCCAAACGCACCTGCTAGTACAATAATCTTTGTAACAGGTGAGAACAAGCGAAACTAATCTCATCATGTAGCTTACAGCAGAGCAGTTTAACGTAGCGGAATGATTAGCAAAATGCCCCATCATTTAGCATGTTTAGCTGTCTAGCTGTAAACATTAATCATCAGGTCCACACCAGGTAATCAAACTTTGAAGCAGATTTTGCTCCAAGACTCTGTTTATGGTCACTGATATGTTTGTAACTGATGGTGAAGTAGTATTTGTCACAGATCTCAGTAAAATGACAGTACTTCCTGTCATGTTCAAAGAGTTTAGCCATAGTCTCAATAGCTTTCATTGGTTTTACATAGTTTGCATGCAGTATATACTAAGCAGCAAAAGCACAACAATCCTTGAATTGGTTTTGAAGAGAGTGTACCTGCATTTGGGCTTCCACTGATGATGCGATTGCATGATAAAAGATCCTATTGTATTATAGATGGGAATATAATGTGATAGACTGCCTGTAAATACCCTTTTTGCATTATAGTTGTTGGCAAAGATATCTGTGTCAAAAGTTGCAAATGATCATTTTGAAGAGGGGCTCTATCCGTATCCCCTCAGGAAGAGAGCCGGTCAGTGCACTGGTGGAGAACGCCATCAGCGGGACATCAATGGGTAGTCTGATCCGCAGGCCTTCAGGTAGTGGAGAGTCAAACATGATTCTGATGACTCTGCCTGTCATTGCAACCATGTATTTGGACAAAACCAACCAGTGGGAAACTGTGGGCTTTGAGAAACGTAACGAAGCCCTTCAACACATCAAAGTTGGTAGGCTACATGTTTTCTTTCTTTTTTTTTACCGGGCAACCTAAACTAACTTTACATTTAGGACCTCTCAAACATGCATCCAGTAGACTAAACTCAGTCAGTAAAAAGGTTGTGTGTCATTTGTGTCCAGGCTACCAGAACCTGCTTGCCTTCCGAAAAAATGATGGTTCTTTCGCTGTATTCCTCAACCGGCAAAGTAGCACCTGGTGAGCCATCTATACATTCATGACACTGTACATGAATGTCTTTAAGTCCTTTACTGGTTTGAGACTTGGATTTTTATCATGTACAAATAAATGAAGCAAATGTGAGACTGTTACACCCTCTCTCCTCTCAAAGGCTGACAGCTTATGTCACCAAGGTGTTTGCCATGGCCAACAATCTGGTGCCAATGCAAAGGAACGTCATCTGTGACGCTGTCAAGTTTCTGATTCTCAACACACAGCAACCTGACGGCACGTTTAGAGAAGTTGGAAAGATCTACCATGGAGAGATGATAGTACGTGCACTGATTTCAATTACATCAGTTCTTCAACCTGGTGCAACACAACAACAACAAATAACACCATCTTATATGTGTACTTTTGTAGGGGGATGTGCGCGGAACAAATTCAGAAGCCTCCATGACGGCCTTCTGTCTCATTGCCCTGCAGGAGTCACGCACTTTATGTGCTGCCACTGTTAATGTGAGTACCTCACCTGCATGCTTCGTTTTCCTTTCTACCTCCTCCTCTTTATTTTATCCTTTACTGATTCCTGCCCTCTGTTTTTTGTAAAAAGGCCTACTAGTCAGTTCTCCTGTTTCATTAAATTACAATCAGTATAAACGTAAATACTTCACCATTTGTTCTGACTTTGAGAATAAGCCAATTTAGGTATTCATTTTAGATCAGTCACATAAATCAATAACAGCCAGGACTGCAGACGTGAGAGCTGAATCTGTACGCCACTTCTCTGTCCGTCACTCTCCGAGCCTCTGGATATGGTTACCTCTTGTCATTAGCTGCCTTTTCCTTCTGTCCAGAGTCTGCATGGCAGTATAGACAAAGCGGTGGCCTATCTGGAGTTGCATCTGTCCACCCTCACAAACCCATATGCTGTGGCAATGACATCATACGCCTTGGCCAATGAAAACAAACTGAACCGGGAGATCCTCTACAACTTTGTCTCCCCAGGTTTCCTCACACTATACTCCTTAACATGATCACCAGAAACAAGATGCACTGTGTATTTGTTTTGTCAATGAAGTTAGTGTGTGTGTGTGCGTGTGTGTCCTCTTTCCTCAGAGTTGTCTCACTGGCCTGTATCTAAGGGCCGTGTTTACACACTGGAGGCCACAGCTTACGCTCTTCTTGCTCTGGTCAAGGCCAAGGTGAGCATGTCTATCTTATGTGCTTATTTGTGGGTGACCATGCTAATAAAAATACACAACAGATTAGAGTTTAGATTCTCTGCCCGAGCCCAAGCCCGACCCTGACCCCGGCCGGGCCCTTGATCAAGCATTTGTGTGTGTGTGTATGTTTTTTTTTTAATAACACAAAATAATGACTGTATTTCCAGCTAGAAAACGCATCTCTCTCCTCCCTCCATGTTGCTTGTGTCGTTGCGTGGTGTTACATGTGAGTTGTCCTCGTGCTGAAAATGTGACTTCTCGCGCACGTGACGTCACTCCTCGAGACGCATGAAGAAAGCAAAATATATATTTTTACTAGGAAAATGACGAAAATAATAGTAACGCATGGTGACTTGAATAAGTAACTTTAATCTGATTTCTGGTTTGGAAATATTACCGCGTTAGATTACTCATTACTGAAAAAAGTGGACAGATTAGAGGAACACAGTTAATGTGTCGGGCCGGGCTCGGACACAACGTGCACAGGCTCGTGTCGCGTCGGGCTTGATATTTTGGGCCCGATCTAAGCTCTACAACAGATCCACAATCCATGTTACCTTCTACATTAACAGAGTAGACTGTTGATGAAGGCATGTACCTGAATAGAAGATAGTGAGTTTAGGAAGTATTGACTCTCTTTTTTTTCTTTTACCCTGGAAAGGCTTGATGTTGCTCTGTGTAGCTGTTGTTAATGCTAACCCTTGGAAACGTTGCTACTCCATGGAGCTTAGGTTTAATTGTGTTTTTGGAAGTACCTACTTACCTGTCTTGGTTGGCACTGAGTAGTGCTACTCCGACCACTAGCTCAACAGCTAGAATTGCTCCTATCTGACTGTTGTGCTCGAGCTGCTGCTTGGTCACAGTGCCGTTCCATCGTAGGTGTGGCCACTGTGAAACTAGAAGAGGTTTTCAAATGGAGAATAATGGCATGTCAGCAGTTTACATAGAAGGACAGCAGGGTGGCCAATGATATATGCGTCATCAGGGTCGGTCCATGGGCTGCTGTGAAGGAGCACACCCATAGTGGGACACACAATTAAAGGGATTCCTTATAGTCCTTAGAATATTCAGGTTTCTAATTTTGGTCATTGGTATTGAATCTTGACTTTTATATTCCTGCCTTCTGTTGGTAAAGGCCTTTGAAGATGCCCGACCTGTTGTCAGGTGGTTCAACCAACAGCAGAGGGTGGGCGGAGGTTATGGATCAACTCAGGTAACATGGGCCTCACTTCTCTGTCTGTCTGGAAGCATATATGTGTATATATTAATCCCTTCTATTGCTGTTGTCCTTTAATATGGGCTCAAGCGACTGATATTGTCCCTCTCTCTAGGCTACTATAATGGTGTACCAGGCTGTGGCTGAGTACTGGGCCACTGCTGAAGAGCAAGAGTATAATCTGGATGTAGACATCCTGTTGCCAGAGACGTCAAAGGCTGACAAGTATAACTTCAACCGGAAAAACTTCCACGCCACAAGAACATCTAAAGTGAGAACTTACACACACACACACCTACACACACACACACACACACACACACACACACACACACACACACACACACACACACACACACACACACACACACACACACACTTTGAGCTACACAGTCACTCTGTGCATTGGTAATAATCTAGTTATCACACACATGATTCCTACTGATTGTTTACTCTTGCATGCGTTTGTAGGTGTTTGTTTACACATGTGACACATATTTTAAATCTCAACAGTTCACTGCTATAAATAAGGATGTAAAGGTGACAGCTATGGGAAATGGAGAAGCAACGGTGACAGTAAGTAACACATTTTTTAGTTTTACATTTTATTATCTGGTTTGTTGTACTAACGAATAACAATGTTTGTTGTTTAGGTTCATTATAATAAAGTAAGGTGTTTTTCTGAAATGTAAGTGAAACACGAGGTCGCTGGATATGGTTAGCAATGACAATGACCCCCTGTGCTACAAATGATGAGATAGATTGAACAAACTTGCTAACTAGCCACTCACCAATATCTCCCAGCTGGCAGTGAGGCAGTCGGTGTTGGTGTAGTTCTGGAGGTGGGGCTCTGGCACGAGGCCTAAATGGGAACAGTTGGGATCTTTCGAAGTTGGATACTTTTAAAATGTAGCTTGCTCTGGCGTGTTTGCAAGGCCTTCTTAAAATGAAGGCCTTGCAAACACGCCAGAGCTCCCTGAAATTGTTTTACTCTGATTCAAAATGGACAAGTCCATAAGACAAACATCTGTAGCTATCCTAGAATAGTCTACAATATCTATGTATGAATGATTGAGAGGGAGTGGTTACTAATTGGGGGATGTTTGAAGGGTCTATTTTGATGTGTATTTGACTTGAAACATTTAGATTTTAATAAGGCATTATTGCGATGGATCACATCAGCTCTGATGATGTCAACATGTAGATGTTCGGAAGAATGACTGTTCATCGTTACTACATTATTAGATGAGCAATCAGAGGTAAGGTGAGGTCACAACGCTGTTGTGGTTGGTAATGATTTTGAGAATATAAATACACATTGAATGAGAAGTAATATCTGTTCTATTATTATAAAATTTGATTATGAATTTTCCTCCAACCCTTGTTGTGGCCCTGATGGCTACTTTAAGATGCACTTTTATCTCTTTTACAGATGGTGTCGCTGTACTACGCTCTGCCTACACAAATAGAGAGTTACTGTCAGAAGTTTAACTTGTCAGTGCAGCTCCTCCCAGGTAATTTGGTGTCCTCTGGCTCTTCCTGTCTTTTTGTTTGCAGTTTGTTTTCATTTAAGCAAGTTCTGTTCTTGTCTGTTTGGTGTGTTTGTTTTTTCTTCTAACAATGATTTATCTTATGAGAAATACAAAAGTAAATGCTGATCAAATGTTTTGCTTCTGCAGATAAAATCACTGCGGATGAGACGATATACAGACTGAGAATAGAGGTCTTGTAAGTACAATGAAGGCTTAACACTGTTACAGTAACATTATTTTAGAGAGCCATCCAGTGACT
Source organism: Sparus aurata (assembly GCF_900880675.1). Classification (NCBI taxonomy): domain Eukaryota; kingdom Metazoa; phylum Chordata; class Actinopteri; order Spariformes; family Sparidae; genus Sparus; species Sparus aurata. Next base: position 27,868,256 of record NC_044187.1, on the reverse strand, counting down.
GACTCAAAAAGTTTGAGGGGCAGGGGCAAAAAAGGTGTATTTTGAGAGGAAAGGTACCTCAGAGGGCACTTGGAATGTTTATAGCTACCACAGGGGCAACAAAGGGGGGACTTTCACAGCATTTTATTGTACGCTGGAGCACCTCTGTGAATTGTTGCAATTACTGCTGTTTCCACTTTCAGCAGCTCAATCTCATCCTGCATAGTTCAAGATTATATTTGAAAACATTAACGGTTCTATTTATATGATATTATTTAAAATTTCCTGTTCTTTTTCTGTACAGGTATAAGGACAACGAGCGCGATGCAACCCTGTCAGTCTTGGATATTGGCTTGTTAACTGGCTTCACCATTGACACAAATGACCTGGACTTAGTAAGAGCTTACACGAACATGAAAAATACCCAGGATCAGACAACAAATCTACATTTTAAAACATATTTTATTTGCATTAAGGAACCTTTATGTGATTATTTTTTATATACAGTATAATGCACAATTTTAGCTTTTCTTTCCCAGGGCAATACAACGTTAACATTGTATTGTAAGGTTTTTTATCAAAAGACATACAATGCTGGATGCAATACAATAATACACCATGTTGGTCAGCCGAGCATTGTTAAAGCTGATAAATAATTACATTCCTTAAGTTTAAAAACAAGACCACCAGTGAAACTGATTTTTAACCCTGTTCGTTTATTTGTGTGTATGCGTATGTGTCTGTAGCTTTCCAAAGGACGTGCTCGCATCATTGCAAGATATGAGATGAACACTGTCCTGTCAGAACGAGGCTCGCTCATCATCTACATGGACAAAGTAACACTTTTATTCCCTCTGTCCCCCTTTCTCTCTTGTTACTCTTTTCAAATTCGAAGTTCATTAAGTTTTATTGTAAAGTTCACCCAAACTACCAAATAACAAGTTAATAGCACATTTTCTTGTTGCATGGTTCTCACAACTTTAACAAAGACATTTAGAAACATTTCGAGTAATGTGGCTCTTAGAACCAACATCCTGAGTTCACTGTTAACAATTTACAATAGAACTACATTCAATACATGTCTCCTGTCAGCAGCAAAGTCTTCTATTCTGTATGTGTATTTAACAGCCAAAAACAGATTAAATTAAATCTTGCTTCTCTCTCTCACACACACACACACATACTGTACCCCTGTTGGACATCTTTTCAGGTTTCTCACACACAACCAGCAGAAATCACATTTAGGATCCATCAGCGGTTTAACGTGGGCGTCTTACAACCAGCTGCTGTGTCTGTCTACGAATACTATGAGCGTGAGTCTCCTACAGATATACTGTATTTTAACTAACGCCCCTGTCAGAACCTCAACATATTTTATTTGTCTGTGCCTTTTAAAAGAAGGTCTCATCATTAAGACGTTGTTTGGTTGTGTAATCTTTGTAATGTCTGTGTAATTACATATTTTCAAAATTATTTTTAAAATGCTTTTCTTCCCTGTTGCAGAGACACCGTGTGTGAAATTCTACCACCCAGAGAGGAGAAATGGACAGATACTGCGGCTCTGTAGAAATGATGAATGCATATGTGCTGAAGGTAAACATGATGACTAAACAGTTTAAATATACATTTGTTTTGAAGCAAAACAACAGACGGCGTCTTATTCTCCAGATTTTGAGTTACACGACTGATTGAGTGAATCATGAGATCCAGTCATTCAAGAATAATAAACAAGGCTGCAGTATCAGTTACCACTTCCACTTCCTCCTTCCTTTCTCCAAATCAATCCTGTGGCATGATAGCCTGAACCATGGACCAGCGCGACCACGGAAATCATCACGAGGGTTTAACGGACCTTTTCCAGATGTTTCAGTGATCATAGCAACCCCAGGAAAAGATGGCATAGCACACACAACTTATATAGAGGCTTAACACTTAAGTGACTTGAGATTTGACTCGAGACTTGCCCTGAAAAGACTTGAGTCTTGACTTGTACTTTGAGATTTGCGACTGTTAAACAATCTTAATAATTAATTTGTTATGGTACATCAACATTAAGAATATGTCTGACAAGCTAAACGTCATTCCATTGCGCGGCCAAAGATACAGCAACACCATGCCAGCGATCACTACCACTGCTGCTGCTCTCCTGTGTGTTCTGAGCTATGCCTATAGGAACTACATACAAGGCACAAACAACAAAAATCGCCAAATGCAGTGTTTGAGGTATAAATAATGGATGCTGGATCGACCATATCAAACTTCATCAAGTACCTGAAAACACACTTGATAGTTCAGTCCCTTGCTAATGTAAAAAGTTGAAGTCAGCACCTTTGGATGTTTAGGAAACATGTTTAGCTCAGCATCGGCTATCTAATGTTAGCATTAGCTTGCTACTAGCTTTGTAGCTGGGGGAGATTCTCTTGATTAGATTGGCGTCTGATGAATTTTTTTATAAGATTGGCTTCTTTTTGCTGTCACACTTGCTTATAGAGTGCTGCTTTGCTGTCTCTCTATAAAAGCAAGGAATCTCTGTCTGTCTGTCGGTCTGTGTGTGTGTGCCTCAAATATCTCTGCAGATCAGGATCAGACTGACCTGAGATTTTCAGCATGGCTGCTGCGTGGTTTAAGGGTGTGCAACGTCGGATTTCTTTGGACTACAATGATACCGTTAATAAAGTACTTCATAAATGATTTGCGAATTCTGCTAGCATTGTCAACCATAGCCACATGCGCACCAGAGCACGTCACTGCAGAGCCCACCCTCACGCCCAACTTCCTGATTCAACGGATGCGCCGGTGCACCCAAAATCGGATTTACAATAGATAATGTCCGCCACGTTTTTTCGAGAACATTGCTGTTACGCTTGCTGTGCGTTTGGTGCAGGAAAAAACAGCAAATATGGGCTTTTCTCACGAAAGTGTCCGCAAGCAGGAAGTGTTTGCAAGAAAAAAAACACGTTCCTATTGTTGGGAAAAGGCACCACACCAACCAATCACAAAATTATATGGCAAACCACCTGATTTGGTTGCTGAGGAACAGGTGGAAGTTGTGGGAGGGGCAGCGACAAAAGAGTGATAGCAGCAGTGACCTTAATAGAGACAGCGAGTTTTGAGAGTTGAGAGATTTGTGACATTTAGCGTGTTTGGAGTGTATAGTTAGTGTGTTATGTAGTGTTTTTAGTGTGTAGTGGAGTCATTTTATTGTTTTGTAAGTCAAAACAATGAGGAGACTACTGAATGTGGAGCAGGCAGGAGAGCTGAGGGAGGCCTGAGCCTGAGGCATTGCCTGCATTTAAATGTAAATAGTTACATATAACTTTGTAAATGTCAAAAACGTATGCACAACTTTAGCAAACAACAATTTATATTTGCATTATAAGTAATAAAAATGGTTTGTTAAACGTATTTGTGGTTTTCACAGTAAAAAATCTTTTTCCTAATCGGATTTTATGTTTGTTTGTGTGTGTGATTTTAGGTCCATTGTGTTCATACAGTATGTCAAAATTAAATAATAACTGTACAGTCACACATGTGAGGTTGTGCTGAAAATAATGACACCAAACAAGGCAAGGTAAATAGATTTAAAGGTGAAATATAAAATAGTCAAAAAACAATCATAGCCAAAGCCAATTATATCCCTGACGTCTCACCTTCAAACACAGCCTCATTTGGCCATCCACGAAAGAACTACTTTTCTATAGGAATACATACTTCCTACAGGTAATGCACTTGTGACTATAAAAACACACTTTTTAAAGTCTTGCATTTAGCTGCTGTAGCTGTGTGTTTATGTTGCAAAGCAAAACACGGTTATTCATTTTGAAGCAAAGCTTCATTGTGTGTGTTTTTTCATATTGTATTGCAGTAGTCTGTCTAAACTGATCATATACCAAACAACTTATCAGTGTGGAATGCTAGCTGCACGGCTAACTGAGCTAACTAGTTACAGCAGTTAGCCGTTGCTCTGGCAATATGAGAATATGAGATCAACTGGTGGCCAATTCTTACATATTGAACCTTTAAACATGTTAGGCCAGTCAGTTCATACAAGTGTGGTTCTTCTAACTAATGAGGAACATCACACAGAAGCATAATTGCTTGTCAGTGAGGTTTTTCTTTCTTACGTTCCTTGGCATTATTACTGTAAGTTTTTACTGTTCTTAGAACTGACGCAACAACACTAACATGTTATTACAACAGATACACACACACAAACCCACAGACACGCTCACGTGCTTGTTCGCTTGAGTCATCAGATGTTTATATATTTTGTGACCACTGTGTTTTTCCAGAGGACTGTGGTATGCAGAGAAAGGGCCCAATCAGCAGCGTTGAGCGTAGAGCCAAGGCTAGTGAGATCACACCGGCCAGCCGAATAGATTCTGGTAAGATTGTGTGTTTGTAAGCTAACAACACGAGTAAGCATATGTGTGTGCCAGAGAGAAAGAGGGAGAGAATGAGCTAGTGAGCTAACAATCTGCAACTTGTGTCCTCTCAGTGTTCAAAGTCAGAGTGGAGAATTTCACGGACGGTATGTCCACTGACATTTACACAGCAAGGATAGTTCAAGTCATCAAGGAAGGTCAGTATTAATCCCCTCTTTCCTTCAAGAACATTTTCCAACCTTTTCTCACAATGGTTTCAAGACAGACAGAGAATTTTCATACATGAGATGTCAAGGTGCATCTCCAAAACGATTCAATGCTGCACATGTAGTTTTGTTTTAATCACAGAATACAGATACAATACAAAGAAATACTAACAACTTTTATCACTGAAGTTTGACTGATTCATACACTTTTTGGTCACACTTTATTTGAGAATACACTTATAAAATCTATTTTTTGTCAAGTTTGACAAAAACAACAAATATTGTGGTCTAGACAGTTAAAAGCGAAGTGCACTAATAAAAGTTATTAAGACATCATTTCTATTGAATTAGAACCAAAATAGAAACAATATCTTTTTTTTATTAGACAGTAAATATACACAGCTTAATAAAGACATTATAAGCCATCACGTGTACCAAATAAGGCAACAACTGGAAATAATGTGGTCTTTATTTAAACTAAGTACACTAATAACACATAAAAATCCATCATTTGTTTTAAATTCTAGAGGTGGATTAGAGAGACATCACGTGGTCACCTGTTCGGCCGGTCCAGTGCAGTTCTATACTTCTGGGAAACGTTTCAGGCAACATGTAGTTTTAAAAAGTGCCAACAGGATAAATCATCAACTGTCTCCTCCTCAGTGGGTGAGTGCTTTTCTCCAGCCTGGTGGGCCGTCAGCTCAGCTGCTTGCAGTGTGCTCGAGCTCACTTTGGCTAGCAGTGTGCAGTGACTGTGGGCCCAGACTAATATCTGCAATGACATGAAATGTTTCTGTAGCTACGATCCACGAGGAAAGCAGAAAATAATTATGTCTACCACGCTAGTCGCTCTCTCATACCCACAAAAAACTTTGTCATCCTTTGCTGTTATCTTAAGGATTAATTGTGTGACAGAGTCTGTTTTATTCCTCCATGACACTTACTGGGTCATTGGCTTAGCGTTGGCGTGTAGCAGGAGCAGCCCAGAGCAAAGGGAGAATTACATGACGCTAAATTGTTAAATCCCAGCAAAGCTCACACAGTCCACAAACCCTCTGGCACCAGCGCAACACTGGTTAATATGTTAGTTAGTTAGTTAGTTAGCATATCACACATATTTATTTCTACTAAAGAACATTTTTCTAGTTTTTGCCTAATTTAATACAAATTATAGCTCATTATGTCTTTACTAGATTTCTTGTGTACTAGTGTATAACGGTGTATGTTTACTTTCCAATAAAGATTATTATTTCTATCTTTTTTCTAGTTTGTCAATCACATCTTCTTAGCGTACTCTAAAGTTACTCAGTACTCAGTTTTTGTGCTCCTAACAAGCAATTAACGAAAGACATAGTAAAGTTTATGTTCAAAACCACTACTATACATTTCAAAAGGCAAAAAAAGAATATGTATTTACACATAACTCTATCAAAATGCAATTGACTCAATATCAAATTATCCTTTCAAAACGCAAGCATGATTTCTACCCAAGAGGACCATATCATCACTCGCAGTACAACACCTTTAAATACTTCTGTTACAGTTGGCATTGCAATATCTGCATGACAGTAATTTACATGTTTCTGCTGAATACTCAAAACAGTGCATTAGCACTTGAAAAATGTATACAATTTATACAGTGTTTTGAATGTAAACAATGGAAAATAAAACTGCAAGCATTGATGCAGGACTTGGAGAATGCGTTTGTGGGGGATGCAGTACATGAACATTCACATTCAATTGATCCCTGTTATGTGGTTAATTGTGTCCTCCTGTATTTTTTTCTCTTACTATGTATTCAAACGACAGGAAGTGGTTCGCGTTTTCTGGGTAAACCTGTTACATTCATCAGTCATCCACACTGCAGAGCAGCTTTAGATCTGAGACCAGGCAAAACCTACCTTATCATGGGCGGATCCAAAGACATTCACAGAGACGAACAGAGTCGATCGTGAGTTTGGTGTGTGTGTGTGTGGGTGTGTGGGTGTGTGCGTGTGTGCGTGTGTGTGTTGCATCCCCAATGATATTGTCACTATTTAAACAATTTTACTGTTTCCATTTTCTCTGATCTTTATTACTACATATGCAGCGCTTGTGCAAATCTAGTATGCCTACATTGTATGTTTTGTAACATTTTTGTAACCTACATTGTAAGGTTGTGTTCCTGAATGTTATATGATTACTTAATCATCTTAACAACACATCACAATGAAAAGTACAAAGCAGAGGGGCTTTTTGTTGAGGCAGGAGATACATTTGTGTCACCTAACCGTGGCCTATGAACAAAACCTGGCCACATGAAGACCCAATGTGTTTTTCCCTTTGCTCTCCTCAGGTATCAGTATGTACCTAGTAAGAGAACCTGGATAGAGTACTGGCCAACAGACGCTGAGTGTCAGACTGCAGCATACAGACCAACCTGTCTGGGCATCGACGACCTTGTCAACTTGTATGCACTCTTTAGATGTTTATAATGGCTTTTGTTTGGCATTACTCTAAATATTTCAAACTCTGATTGCAATGAAGTCACAGTATTGTTGTTAATTCTGTTGATTAAAAGAAGTCTATACGGTGTCGTGAGATTTTCTTCTGCTTTTTCTGATGTGGTTTGCTCTTGCCAGAGTCTGCATGACTATAATAAATCATTCAGTGTCATTTGCACTGTTGTGAGGTTGGGTCACATAATGGATACGCCGCAACTGTTAAGGCCAAATGTCCGAATGATGATCCCCAAAGATGGGTGTCTGCCAGGGACGTGTTGCGACCCCCTCCAAGTGAGGTCTAACACAAGACAAAACAAGTTGCAGTTTAAAGGAAAATCATTTTTATTACTTGAACAGCAAACCAAACAAAGGGAATAAACCCTAAACAATCAAACAAACAAATAAACTGATGAGCCAGCCAAAATATACTAAAGAAGGGAAGCCATCCAGACCAAACCACAGGGGATGTCAGAGCTGGGGGTTAACCCTCAGCCCTAACACAAATGAACAACTAAACCCAACTTAAACAAAGCCACAAAAATTGGACTACTGCACCCATCAGATAAACATAAAACGAAACATAATATCACCACCAGCCTCCAGCTGACTGACTCCATATCTGGTCAGCGTCAGTGTAATGGAGTGGGAGTGAGTGAGTGAGATGCTAGTACCCTACCCCCACTTATTGGATATTGTCAATCAGCCAGACTGCTATCACCTGGAAAAGGCAGGAAGCCAATCACCAGCCACAGTGATACTTCCTGGCTAGCAGAGGGGGAGCATGTACCACAGATTTAAAAGAGGTATAGGCTGTAGTGAACAGGTGCTGTTGGAGGAGTTGTTTCAACATGTCCAGAGATGAAGTGTTGTCAGTTTTAGATGCTGATATGTTACTCAATGCTTCTATCCATAATAAGAGCAGAAAAAAGCTGGCTGAGCAATTGAGATATTCTTCATATCGATATTACACTTTTACACTCATCCCATGTTCCCGACAAACAGTGTCTCTTCACCAGTTCTTCATGGAAGCTTGTCGACATTGATAGCTGTGTTAACCAGCCAGGCCAGATTACCTCAGAACCAGAGACCTCCCACATTACAAAAGCCACTCATAACTGACAAATAATAAGTGTTAAGCTACAGTTATTGAAAAGTAGGCTAAGTCAATGAATATCCCGCTCAGAACCTGGTCCCAAAAGTCATAAAACATGACATTTGTAAAGTAATTTAAAACTTGGAATAATCATGGTTTTGTAGTGCTTGCCTTTTCTGTTTTTTGTCACTTATTTCTCAATATTATTGCACACACAATAATTCTTCTTCTCATTTCAACTTTTTAGTGGTGCAATGAGCCTGAACCTGGAGGTTCAGATGAAGTCAATACTTTCAAGATACAAGTTATAGGGTCTTGACACATGACACAGTGACTTGCATGTTGTTTTATTTTGTATCAGAAAAATAAAGAAAATAAAAGACAAAACATTTTTGTGTGGAGTTATTCTGTGTCTGGACTTCAGGTTATTGGTATTTTCTGGTCCACTATTTCCCACATGGGAACCAAACAGCAGTTTTGAGTATAGGAGATAATAAACAAAATCTAACAACCGAATGTCAAACTTACAGTGAATGGGCTCAGACAGACATTTTGTTTTTTAATTTGAGGCAGTGGGGGATTTCTTTTTCTAAATCGAGGCTCTAAGGATAGAGCAAAGGCTTTTGTAGGCTACAGGCTGTAAAGTCCATTGAGGCAAATTTGTGATTTTGTGATATTAGGTTATGTAAATTAAACTGAATTGTGGATGGGGTCTCATAGTAAGAATCACAGTGCTTTATGGAGTAACATATTCTTGGAAATCTGATTTTGTCATGTGTCAGGAACTGCTACATGTCTGTTAGCCATGTTTTAGGAGTTGGAGGGACCACAACAATAACAGCTAACAGGGATATATGGTGCTATACAGTATACTGAAAGAATTCTTTTAAATAATTTATTGTGACAGTGTCAAGAAGGAAAATGGGCAGGCTCCAGACATTCTTTGGAGATTAAAGGTGCGCTATGTAGTTTTGAGTAAGACATTTTTTTTCTATGTCTAAACAAACTAAATAAAACAAATTGTCTTGCTTTTCATGACTGAACAAATTAAATAAACAAACTGATCTTTAAGGGCAACACAATTTCATACTGTTTTACTTATACTTATATTTGGCGGACCCCATCGCCTTTCTGGCTGCAATAAGTGTTTTTTGACCTAATTTTCCTCTGAGAACAGCTTGTTTGTTCACTTCAGAGAAAATATAGATATTCCTAAATTTGAATAATTACCTCATTGATATTGTAAACATTCAAATTTTGACTTTGTATTCCCCAGTGGCGGTTCTAGACCAGTTTTGATAGGGGGGCCAGGTTGGGGCCTGCTGTTTTGTTAGGGGGCACATACAACCCTGAAAAAAGGATGAATCCCTCATTCAGACAAAGCAGTGTTTCAACAATTTTGATTAGGTAGTAAACTGCTGAGACACTTTATTTCAGCCTTTCCCTTCAGAACAAAATCATTGCAAGAAATCTGTCATTGTATTATTAATGCAGACTCCCTGTCAGGGGGGCCACAGGGGGGTCTAGACTCAGAGTAACAGGGGCACTGGCCCCTGTTGCCCCCCCCCCCCAGAACCGCCCCTGGTATTCCCTCTCTGCGTAGTGCCTCTTTAAAAGGCTAACCAAACATTCTGTGCCAGTACAGGAGGACTTTTAGTGTGTAAAAGGAGAGCGCTGCAGAGCAGGAGTCTACATCAACAGCAGATATGGGATCAGGCAGCAGGATGTGCAGGTCTCAGCTCTGGCTGTTGGCCTTCCTGGTCCTTTCCTCTCTTACTTTTCTGGCTGATGGTTCCCCATTGTAAGTAGACCTGCAGTAACTTTTCACACTGTTCCTCAAATGTGTCCTCAAAGAGTCAGAGGAGATTAAAGGGGAAAGACAAAAATAGACAGAAAGAGGTAAATGTGTACATACTGCCTACAGGGAGGAGGTCAGCTGCACCATGACGAAATACTTCTGTGTATGTTATAGAAGGCCCAAATATTAGATCTGAGGTTGATGAATAACTTTGTTGAACTTGAACTACTCACTCAACCTGTGCCATACAAACTTTAAAAACACTGTATACACATATGCAACAAACAATTAGAAAACCAGTCGTCTTTCTCTAATGCTCAACATTTAATCATACACAACACAAAAGCGTTACCGTGTTTATCCATGATTTATTTAATCTATGCTGAACATTTGATAGCTTTGACTTGCACATAACTACGCTGGAGAAAGAAGACGTTTCTTCTTCTCATATGTAGCCTATGTTCAATATTCGGACATGATGTTACAGCCGTGTTACAGGTTCAATCTTTTCAATTAAATATGTTATTACTTTATGAACTAATACTCTAGATTTTGTTGTAACATCATTTATATATATATATATATATGTATATACAAACCACCAGTGGACTATTGCCCTGTCAGTGTCCGTCATACGTCGTCACTCGTGGCAGAATTCCAGTGACATACTATATGGAAGTTTGAGGTTCATTCTCACTCACATATCCAGTTAATGTCTGCAGATTTTTATTTGGAGTGTCCCAGTAAAGTGAAAAGTTAGTGAGAATCTTGAAATCCTGCTGAATACGCACCAGTCAGCCACAACATCAAAAAAACGGACAAGTGAGGTTGATAACATCGATCGTTCTGTTATAATGCAATGTTCTGCAGGGAAGCCTTGGGTCCTGGCAACCATAGTAGATGTTACTTTGAAACATAACATGCACCAAAGTGCTGCTGCAGGCCAAGTACACCCCCTCAGGGCAGCAACGTTCTCGATAGTCCAGCTTGGTTTGTGAAGTTAAAACATCTGGTTGGCCTATTTAAACCTTTCAGCGGGCCAACTTTGGCCTATGAGCCCCACTCTGTCAAGCTCTGCTATTATTTACATAATGATCATCTACTAACAAAGTTAAACAGTTGAACTACTGGATCTCAACTAATAAGTTGTTAAATGTTATAGACTCTAAACTCTCGGTGGGCAGGCCACCCAAATAAACTGTTACCGTAAATCGTCCTGAATGTTGCTTTGACTTTGCACTGTGTGGCATTAGGTCAGACACATCAAACAGAGACGGGAATAATGATGAAATGGTCCATGCTGCAGCAAACAACTGTTGTTAAATCAGTAAATATTTGCGTCAGTGTTCCTCAGACTGCCAGTAAGTCAGCACATCCTAAACAGCACGAGGTCTTTGCAGTGCAGTGACTGTATTCACGATTCTCTTCTCGCTTCTCTACAGGAAGCTGATGTCTGCTCCCAGTGTGCTGCGGGTAGGAACACCAGCAAACATCTTTGTGGAGTGTCAAGACTGCACTGATGATACCGACATCAGAGTTGATATCATTGTAATGAGCTATCCAACCAAATCGAAGAGGCTGGCATCCGAGTCTGTGATTCTCACCAGTGCAAAACATTTTCAGGGCTTTGGACAAATTAGGGTAATGTGGAAATACTGAAATATGTTATTGGTAATTGGTTTAATTATATTAAAAGTAATATTAGTATTTCTTTAAGCATTAATTTATCTAGTTTTTTTATAATGACGACAAACAAAGAAACAAAGATCTTAAATTTATCATATGATATAACCCATCCTGCTCCTTACACACTGCTTTCGTCTCTGCATGTGGTTTCAGATCCCTGCTGGTGACTTCAGTAACGATCCCAACATGAAGCAGTTTGTGTACCTGCAAGCTCGGTTTCCAGACGCAGAGCTGGAGCAACTTGTCTTAGTGTCCTTCCAGTCAGCGTACATCTACATCCAGACCGACAAGACCCTCTACACCCCCAGCAGCACAGGTGAGAACGGAATTAATCAGTTTGGGTATTTCTATTTCCCAAGTGAATGGCAGTGCTGTCAAAATGCATAAAGGTCAGTTACATGAGTAGACACCCCCTCCTTTGGCTCTTAACAGGAAAGTTCATGTCTTTCTTTCAGTTCATTACAGGATGTTTGCAGTGACGCCCGGCATGGAGCCTGTGGAGAGGGCAAATGAAACTGATACTGCTATTGCCATTGAGATCATGGTATTGTGTTTCATCGTCACACACATATTTTAAAGTTAAATAATAGGGCCTATTTACACACATTTCACGTGTAAGTCTCCTCCATGCCTCAAAATTACTTGTTTTTGAAGCATGTTCAAAAAGAAGTGCCCCCGTGGTAGATGAAACATGATAAAGTGCCCATTTAGGTGCCCTTCCTGCGTGCTGGTGCCCCACTGTATAATGCTGATGCCTTTTTTTATTTTTTTCCACCCCGCCCCGCAAATATCCTGAGTCAGTGTTGCCAGATTGTGCAGTTTTTCACCTAATTGGAGTGCTTCGTTTGTGCAACACTAAAAGCACTTCATGTACCATCTGACTTCCACCAGTGAAAAGTTACACTTAATTCCACTCTGCGCTCTAAGGAGTATGATTTAGAGTGACAGGGCACTGTGACCAGCTGGCTCAGCTTAACACAGAGTCATAACAGATGACCATCAGGACCATATTTCATTTCATGTGAATACAGCTAGGTTAAAACTCTTCCCTCGCCACGCAGTCCTAGCTATGTGAGTGAAAGTTAGCGTCCCACACATATCTTAAAGGTTTCGTGTCGATCTCTAGTAACGGCTGACCCACCACTCATCCATGTCACTCACTGTGTCAGTTGGTCATCTGAATGCAGCCTCTCCCTCAGCAGGAAGAGCAATAAATTTAAAGATGTAGTTGTGTGTCAATCAAGGAGCTGATTAGACTCACAGATGGTAATTAAGATAATTATTGGAGGATTTGCTCAAAAAAGTAGTAGCATTTACTGTTTTAAAGTTGTACCTTATTTTCAGACCCCTGAAGGCATCATTTTACCACGTGATCAAGTCATTCTAAAATCAGGGATGCACTCTGGAGATTACAGACTCACTGAAATTGTCAGGTAAGTTTTTTTTGTGAAAGTTGTACATTTTAACCACTGTTTAGTAGAGAATTTCTTTTGCTATGGAATGACAAAAATTTTCAGATTCAGATTCAGATTACTTTATTAATCCCGGGGGGTAAATTGTTTTTTTTGTTCTTTAACCCAAGACCTAAAATGTAAAGTACACTATAAACTAACATGAGGCTAACAGCATACAACATGTGAAGGAAAATGTAATGTTCAATAAGGTATGAAGGTATTCATAATAATTATATACTATATTAATAAAAATACAATACAAACCAAGTACAAGTAATATCTACAGCGTGTGTGTGTGTGTGTGTGTGTGTGTGTGTGTGTAGTATCGGACTGTGGAAGGTAGTGGCAAAGTTTCACAGCAAACCACAGCAGAGCTTTTCTGCAGAGTTCGAGGTCAAAGAATACGGTGAGTCAGAGCCGAGAACCTCACAAACTGTGTCACTTGTACTGATTTTTTGCAGATTGAACACGTAATAAAATGCATTCAATTTTTCAGTGCTGCCCAGCTTTGAGGTTAAACTGACAAATGACGACCCCTTCTTCTACGTTGACGATAAAAAGCTTGACATCAGCATCAGAGCCATGTATGTGAAGCTTTTTGTTCCTCAGATTAAGAGATCAGGTCAGGGTTTATTTTAAGTTTTGGTGGCTTTCTTCCATTTCATCTATGTGTTTTCTCTTTCTTTTCTTTTTTTTTTTTGCTGTTACATTTTCACCACACTCATTTTCTAACTTTTTTTTTTAGCCTATTGCAAAATTGTCAATGTCCTTGTGGTTTCAGGTATCTATTTGGTGAAGAGGTGGAGGGGACGGCCTATGGGGTATTTGGAGTTATGCATGGAGGTCAAAAAAAGAGTCTTCCCAGCTCTCTTCAGAGAGTGCAAGTGAGTACATACTCGCACATTTACTTGTTTGTGTTTTTCTCTCTGGCTCATTCTCTTTAGTTAGCAAAGACAAACACAAACCTCCGCTTGTTTTACAGTTTACTAAATTAGATTAAGTAAAGCATTTTTAAATGATGTCACATTAGATCAACAGAGGTGAAGGAGTGGTCACGCTGACGAAGGAGCACATCATGCACAGCTTCCCGAACATCCACGACCTGCTGGGGAGCTCCATATTTGTAGCTGTTGGCGTGCTGACGGAGAGCGGTAAGAAAGAGACATTGTGCCCGAGAGTTGTTGCCTGATGTGAGACCCCACAAAGGGCAGCAAGAGTAATTATTAGTTTGGGTGTGTATGTACATATATCTGCACAGGTAGTGAAATGGTGGAGGCAGAGTTGAGAGGTATAAAGATTGTCCAATCACCATACACCATCCACTTCAAGAGAACGTCCAAATATTTCAAACCAGGAATGTCCTTCGATGTTGCGGTAAGTGTGCACCTGCATGTAATCAGGACTATATCCTGAAAAATAAAAAAACAATATATTTAGTTTCAGTAACAATACAGTAAAAGACATTTATTCAATGTTACATGTCATTTTTATGACACTTTTATCCCAAAAACATTTTATTGGCACTGAAATAAATATTTATGCTACAAAAAGTTTAATGAAACAAAAGCACACATGCATTAAGAATTATTTGATTCTAGTCTTTTTTTCAGTACCAATTATTCAACTCCGACAGTTTTATTCAGTTTTTTTTTTTTATATGCAGTTTTTTTCATTGACAGAAGTTTTCAGTTTCAACGCTCTGCAGTGTTGGGTATAGTTACTTTGGAGAGTAGTTAATCATGAGATAGCTAAGTCAAAATTATGAGATAGCTAAGTCAAAATTATGAGATACTAAGTCAAAATTATGAGACACTAAGTCAAAATTATGAGATAGCCTACTAATCAGGGAACGAAATTTCGTTTTTTGTAATTTGTTGACACAAAATACATGGCAATTGCATATCACTCACAGCTACACAGGATACACAGCTAAGTAGTTAGCTTTCTGTAAGTGCTTTGTTTACTAATTTTAGATTAATTAATCTACATATTGTGTTACTAAGGCCCGAAAAAAAATTTGGCGCGCGCACATACTGCCCTTTTCTGACTTTGAACCCCTGCCCCTCTATAATCATGTGCACGTCCCTGCACACACACACACACACACACACACACACACACAGGTAACATAGCGCACAGACGCATCACAGCGCTGTGCCTCCGCTGACACATCTGCAGGTGGCACAGTACTGTCTGACAAAAAGCAGGCTGCAGTCGGGATTTTCCTTTCCTTATCCGGAGAAATTCTTAAAATAATGGATTACTTTTTTAAAAAAATAACGAAGTTACTGATTGCCTGACGCACAAAACTAATTAGAGTACTAGTAATTAGAGTAGGCGTTTGAGTGGAGGTGGCAAAGAGAGGCTGCGTGGGCACCTACTACACGCCTATAATTGTGTTTTGAATGACATATTTTGTATATGCAGTGCTAAAATTTTAAGTCACTGTCCTGAGTCCTAATTGTGTATGGACCTTAATTATAATGCAAATCTCTTCAAACAGAAAATTAGAACTTTGTAACTAAAGATTCAGAAATCAGTATTTACAGTTTTTTTCAATTGCTAAGACACATTGGTCGAAACTGAAGCGACATGTTCAATACTCTTAGCACAGTCTGCAAAACAGAAATGCATGTGGGCTAAACTGTGTCTCACTTTTCATTGCTTTCAGACGAAGTGCATTCAGTGACCACAGTCACCGAAATGGATGAAGTCTTTTCTCATTCACTAGTTCACACCTGCAAAACACTATGCTTTAACAGCACATTTTTCAAATGCTAACACACTTTTTTTCAAAACAGTTAAAAACACACTCAAAACAGAATGATAGGGGAAAAAATACTGGGAATTTCTGCTGCAGCCACATTAAAATCTATTGAAAATTATATCAAAATATTGACAATAAAAATAAATAAAACGAAGATGCAATTCCAAACAGCTGATAGTAGTTTTCAGCTGAAAACTGATTCAGGTGATCTGCGTTTGGCCTCATTAGAAAGCATATACAAAAGGAGTGGCTTCTGATTCTTTTTCCTGTGCAAGTATGGAACAAAGAGCAGCGGGTGAAGTTGGTAGAGAGAGAAGAGCAGCCAGGAGAGGAAGGCTCTCCACACAACCAGCTCTCCTTGCTGGATGCAAGGAATGCTGGTTGTGGAGATATTTCTCCCGAAGCCTGCCAGGGATGGATCAGACATTCAAGAAGATTCTACCCTAGGTTCCTTGCCAGAGGAGATATAAGATGTGACGTCGAGGAAAATGAAAGGGTCTGAATACTACAGTATACATGTGTTGTTTTTTAGTTTTATCTCTTACTGTAATTTGTATTCTACCCCTGGAACTCTGAGATTCTGCATAATTCTGTTTATGTAATCTTTATTTTTTGTATGGTCCTGAAGTACTTATGCAAAAGCACAAATGTTCTTGAATAAATCTCTGCATTCCTGATTCAGTGTTGTTGCAATATATTACAGCAGATACAATAATTTATAACCATTAAAGTGCAAAAGATCCTATATAAA
Source organism: Sparus aurata (assembly GCF_900880675.1). Taxonomy (NCBI): domain Eukaryota; kingdom Metazoa; phylum Chordata; class Actinopteri; order Spariformes; family Sparidae; genus Sparus; species Sparus aurata. The sequence continues at coordinate 27,851,654 of NC_044187.1, read as the reverse complement.
ATACTGATTTACCTGACAAAAATCATTCTTACTTGAAATATAAGATGCATTTGATGTAATGTTCTTTGTTGTTAGTATTTTGCCGTTCCGTTTGTTAAGAGTGATTGTGTGTGTTTCCAAAGTGAGACAATGTGCTAGTGTTTTGTTGAATGAGCTTCTTTTGAGACAAGTATGAAGTGTTTTGTTGGTGAGACACACTTTTGGGCATGAGATTAACTGTTGAGCTGAGCTGCATGATGGAAATGCAGACTGTGTTAAGAGTTTCAAACATGTCGCTTCAGTTTCGACCAATGCGTCTTAGCAATCGAAAAAAACTGTAATGAGTCTAGTGGGTAACAACTCAGTATGATGTCTTACTTTACCTGAAGGCTCACAAAGAGGGGTGGTTAATCAGTAATCAAGAACAACCTTTACACGAAATTGGACGGAATGTCAATTCACAGATATTAATTAACTACTCATTACTTAATGAGTCATCATCTATTTTCCAGTCCGTTCAAATCCTGCCCAAGTGTTACCCTGACATTTACAGATAGAATTTCTTATATTTCCGTGAAAGCAGATGAAAGATTGTCCTAAAATGTCTTTTATGGGATAGTTGGGTGTTGTGGACTGTTTATTGGCATGTTTTTATTAGACTAGCCATGTACTAATAAAGGCTTTTTAAATCATTACCCTATTGAGTGCCTCAGATCTTCTCTTATTAGTGCTGTTTATTGGCAGATTGAAGTTGTGAATCCTGATGGCAGTCCAGCACAAGGTGTAGCAGTGTTGGTGGATCCAGGTGACGTGCAGGGCGTCACTGCTGAAAATGGCATGGCACGGCTTTCCATCAATACAGAGAACAATCCTACGCCAATGACAGTCACAGTAAGTGTTTAAATTTGCTCGGATTATATTTGTTGATTTACATCACGTGTTTTAGCACATTAAAAAAATGTAGGCAACAGGTAAATACTGGATTGTCAACAGGCCAGAGTGCACAAGCTGGCTTGGGCGCAGGGTCTCACAAAAAATCGGACCTCCCAGGTTATTGGGATAACTGCCTTTAAATGACTTTATTCAACCCCTTTTAAAGTGATCTGGTTTGGATTCTCCTTGACGTAAACATCACAACTGTCTGCCAAAAACGTCCCTTTCAGTGTATGACATCAAGCTGATGGGACAGCGTGTGGTGTAGCTACCTGATGCTAGGAATAGTAACTTCTCATGCACATTATTTCATGCAACATATGCTAACCTGTGTGTTACATTGCAGGCAAAGACCAATGATCCCCGAATTTCACCTGAAAGGCAAGCATCGGCCAACATGACAGCCATCCCATACAGCACGAAGAGCAACAGTTACATCCATATAGGTACTGAAATAACTCAGGGACCTCAAAATACCATGCACAACCTTTTCAATGTCCATTACTCGTGTTGATAATTCAAATGTTGTTATTGCAGCTGTGGATTCAGCTGAAGTGATATTAGGAGAAAATTTGAAAATCAACCTCAACCTTAACAAGCAGGAAAATACAGAAAATGACATCACGTACCTGGTGAGACGCTTTGCACTCCTGAATCGTGCATTTGTGCAAATGCTTGAGTGTTCATGTTGCTTTCAGCAACCTATGCAGCACATGTAAGCATTTTAGATAGATATGCACTAATGTGTAAATCTGTGTCCCCAGATCCTGAGCAGAGGTCAGCTGGTGAAGTATGGCCGTTACAAGGCAAAAGGTCAAGTGCTGATATCAGTGATGGACACCGTTACCAAAAACATGCTGCCATCATTTCGCATCATAGCCTACTACCATACAAATGACTATGAAGTGGTTTCAGACTCTGTTTGGGTGGATGCAAAGGACTCCTGCATGGGCTCGGTGAGATACACAACAGTGATGCGGCTGAGTTTAAATGAGCAAACAATACACCCATGCACAATGGGAGTCATTTTATCTGCAACTGTTTTATCTTTCACAAGTATGCCTCCTCCTTTAGTTGAAGCTGGAATCAGCAAGATCTAGTTCATCCTATGAGCCTCGCAAGATGTTTGGTCTGAAGGTCACTGGAGATCCAGGAGCCACAGTGGGACTTGTCGCAGTTGACAAAGGCGTCTACGTCCTCAACAACAAGCACCATCTCAACCAGAAAAAGGTAATTGCTTTATCTTCAAAAATATTTGACAGGGGCCTTAGCTCCTTATTTGGAGATCTGAGTAAGTCAATATTATTTGGTTCTTACTGCTTGCCAGTGTCTGATGCAAGTGTCTGATGCAAACACAGCATTGTATCCAATGTCCTCACTAAATCTGTGAAATCTGTGATTTTTTTTTTACAATATAGCTAGCAGCAAGATGGTGTGTGTGTGCAAGCCTCTTAGGTGCGCTCCAGTACTTAAACAAATAGCACTACACCCCTGGTTATATCAGATATGTAATTTAACTGAACAGTCATTTGTATGTTTACTGGATTTGTATAATATTTTCATCCATCCACGTTCAAATGTTGCCTCTTACTCACCCATGCATACACACACCAATAGCAGTAACCCAATAATTCAAGGTGTAGCCATCTGGAGACGTTTGGGGTTTAGTGTCTTTCTCAGGAACGCTTCATTACATAGATGCTCTGAGGATTGAACCACTGTTTTACCCTCCACATGTGTTTTAGCCTTGTTCCTTGTCTGTTTGTATCTTCATGTGTGAATTACCTCCACTTTTCTCAGGTATGGGACATGGTCGAGACATACGACACCGGCTGCACACCAGGTGGAGGGAAGGACGGTATAAGTGTGTTCTCCGATGCTGGGCTGTTGTTCCAGTCCAACATGGCTTCTGGGACTACGTACCGACAAGGTGATAATACATCAGTCTCCAGTCTCATTCTTTTGCCTCCACCTGCTAAGTCAGTTCCTCCCAAATGTCAGGTTGTCATCTAGGAGCCAGGTTTAAGCTGAGGCAGGGAAAGCACATGATAACAAATACAGCTGCAAATGACTGCTTTAGTCAAATATGCATTAGTCCATGTATACACCCTTCTCTGGCTTCAATACTGTACCAGTGAAATATCACTAATTATTTATGAATAGTAGGGCTGGGTATTGTTAAGAACCTCACGTTTCGATTAGATTTAGATTCTTTAGTTTGCAATTCAATTCAATATTGATTGAAATGCTTCGATATCGATTCAGTAATAAGTAGTAATAAACAAATAGTTAATTAGAGTACCTGTTGATAATTTTTAAATTAAAAAAAGTAATCTTAAATTATGAATCTTTCCTCTAGGACATTCTAATAATAATTATAATAATAATACATTTTATTTACAAAGCGCCTTTCAGGACACTCAAGGACACTTTACAGAGGGACATCAGAAAAAAACAATGGATGAAAAATAAAAATAACAAATATCAATTTAAAACATTCAATAAGACAACATTCAAACATCCAAATACAAAGAAAGAAAAACATACAATTAACAACATTTCAAAAACATCAGTGAAAATACAGTGTGCAACAATTAAATAGAACAACAATAGAGGTAGGGCGGTGTAACAGTTAGGGGTGGAGTGAATAGGCAATTTTAAACAGGTGGGTTTTGAGTCTGGTTTTGAAAACAGGGAGAGAGTTGGTATTACAGATGTCAAGTGGTAAGGAGTTCCAGAGCTGGGGAGCAGAGTGACTGAAAGCTCAGCTCCCCATGGTGCGGAGGTGTACAGGGGGGATAGTGAGGCGGAGGGAAGAGGAGGATCTGAGGGAGCATGCTGGATTGGAGATGCGAAGGAGATCAGACAAATAAGGAGGGGCGAGGTTGTGAATAGCTTTGAAAGTGTACAGAGGGATTTTGAATTGAATTCTTTGTTTAATCGGGAGCCAGTGAAGCTGCTGTAGGATAGGGGTAATGTGGTGGGAAGAAGGGTTTTGGTGATGATTCGTGCAGCAGAGTTTTGAACCAGTTGGAGCTTATGGAGGGACTTGTAAGGGAGACCGAGAGGAAGAGAGTTGCAGTAATCTAAACGGGAGGTGACAAGACTGTGGACAAGGATGGAGGCAGTGCTGGGGGTGAGGGAGGGACGGAGTCGGTTGATATTTCGTAGGTGATAGTAGGCAGAACGAGTGGTGTTATTGATGCGGGATTTGAAGGATAGAGTGCTGTCGAGGATGACACCCAGACTCTTAACCTGAGGGGAGGGGAAAACTGAGGAGCTGTCGATGAGAATGGGGAAACGGTCAACCTTGGCTGGTGTAGATTGGGTGCCAATTAAAAGAATTTCAGTTTTATCGCTGTTTAATTTCAGGAAGTTTGAAGTGAACCAGGATTTGATTTCTGATAAGCAGGCGGTAAGGGAAGAGGGTGGGAGTGTGGAGTTTGGTTTACTAGAGAGGTAGAGCTGGGTGTCATCAGCATAGCAGTGGTATTGAATGTTGAATTTACGGAAAATGGTGCCAAGGGGGAGGAGATAAGTGATGAAGAATTCTAGTTCGAATTGAAATGTAAACAAAGGCACACGATGTGTTTAATTATAAAATAGTGCAACCATAGTTAAGCTGAGGTAAATTTTTGTCTGAAAACATATACATAACCATGGTCCCTCCGCCCTCCGGCTAGACGCGAGGGGTGAAAACGTTGACACTGAACCTCCCTCTCTCCCCAGAGGAGAGTGTACCCATGGGCGCACGGTGCAGCGGCCAGGGTGAAACCGGCTGCTCTTGGAGTTTACAGTCTCCGAAAGAGCGGTGCGTCAGACATTGGCTACCCGCCTCCGCAGCCCCGACGGTGTTTCTGCAACGCATCACCCTCCGACCCTCAAGTGAGGTCGCGGGTGAGGCGTTTCCAGCTGCTGGAGGCGGGGACCGAGAGGCATCCAGCGAAGGACAGCGGGTGGACGGGGGCCGCTGCTTGCCTGAATCGATTCAGAGGATTTTCCAAATCGATGTTGAATTGGGAAAAAATATATGCAATGCATTGATGAATTGATATTTTTCCCCACCTCTAATGAATAGGCAGTTCGTTCTTTCCCGAGAAACTCTGCTTGAATTAACAGTAGCCTATATAGTTTTGTATTTCTGTCAATATAATGCATGTCTATTGAGTTGTCTCAGCCACCATGCATTTCCATGTTGGCCTCAACAGTCGACTATGGGATCACTACATCAGCTTTTCTTGCTCCCAACTGTCTTGTTAATGGTGTCAAAAATCACTCCATCAATACATTTTTTGTGAAATAAAAACCCCTACAACCTGCATACTACCAGCTAAATAACTTTGAGTTTAAGAATCTTCTATCAACTATACCAGAAATCAAGTCTAGGTCTAAACTTGTTGTGTTCTGTTGAAGATCTAGTCTTGTTGCGTTTCCAGAATTGAATTGCCCGGCCCCCAGCAGGAGCAGGAAGAAACGATCCACTCCATTACGGGATGTCACCGGCAGCTTAGGTAAGAGGCACAGCTCTGAACTAGCCAATAACATGTCAACTGTCCAGCCATCTTCTGCTATACAGTCCAGGCTCTCAAAAAAGTTTATAGTTGGACATCTCGTGTTGAAGACTGTCACAATACTGTTGTTTTTTTACCATACTATGTAATTGTGGAAAGATAAAGCAAGTTAAAACTCTTTTCACAATCTGTTTCTCTTATTTTCCCATATTTGATCTTATGACTTGAGTTTGGACTGATAAAACAGAAGACTTTTCATTTGTGTATATAAATCCCTATCATAAATGAACATTAAAATGATGCTACTTTTTAACTATTTAGGTGACTTAAGCCTTTGATTGAGCAGCTTTTATTTCATGATAATCTGCAACACTGCTCATACTCCATCCTATTTCACCTTTGTGTGTCCCCACCACCCCCATTCTTTCCAGCGAGTCAATATGAAGACCAAATGCAGCGTGACTGTTGTTTGGATGGCATTAGGGACGTCCCTGTTTCATACACATGTGAGATGCGCAGCGAGTACATTGGGGACGGTGAAGCATGTGTCGAGGCCTTCCTGCACTGCTGCAAGGAGATGGAAAGCCAGCGAGCTGAAAGGAAGGAGGATAGCCTCCAACTGGCTCGAAGTAAGAGACGGACACAAGGGATGGAAGGAAGTCCTGGGTGGTTACTATCCGTGGTCATACTGCTAATTAGGATACAATAAAATGGTAACAATTTTGATGATGGTTTAGGTGAAGAGGATGACAGTTACATGGACACCAGTGAAATAGTTTCTCGTACCAAGTTCCCTGAAAGTTGGCTGTGGACAGAAATCAAACTGCCTCCTTGCCCTAAAGACAGACACGACTGGTGAGTCAACAGAAATATTCAAATCAAAATTGAGGGCACACAAAATGTACTATTTTTCTTTCATTTCAGTGACACCACATCAATGCAGAAAGATTTTCCCCTGCAAGACTCAATCACAACCTGGCAGTTCATTGGCATTAGTCTGTCAAGAACTCACGGTGAGGATTCAGTGATGAAAACCCATCTTGTGTTTTAGCTGTTGAGGTGATTTCCTTTAGTCTGTCCCTCACCAAGCTACACCACTCTCTTGGCTACGTTGTTTCTTTCCTGTTCTCTTTCAAGGTATCTGTGTGGCCGAACCATTAGAGGTAATTGTGAAAAAGGACTTCTTCATTGATCTCAGGATGCCCTACTCAGCTGTCCGAGGAGAGCAGATAGAAGTTAAAACAGTCCTCCACAACATCAGCCCTGATCCCGCCATGGTAAGTCTGGACAAGACCGTACTTTTCATGAACTAATCTAAGGAAATACTTACAAACCTTTCTCACATAATGATGTGACCCTTCATAGAAGATTTGTTTAGGCTCTGTTCTTCGTAAGTACTGGAGCTGGTTACTTATTTAAGACACTTATTATAGTGCTTCACTGTGTAATGACATAGAGGTCATGAAATTGTTATCTCCATCTTGTCTTCAAGGTGCTTGTGGAGCTGACTGAGACGGCACATGTATGCAGTGCAGCTTCTAAGCGTGGGAAATATGTCCAGCAAGTTAAGGTTGGAAGGCAAAGTACACGAACTGTACCCTTTGTAATTATTCCCACGAAGGAAGGGGAATACCACATTGAGGTCAAAGCAGCTGTGCAAGACTCATTTCTCAGTGATGGAGTCATGAAGACGCTGCGGGTGGTGGTAAGAGCAACACACTCCATGTTGTGGATTCAGAGCTTTTCTTCTATTGTCCACATCTATATGATAAGGTTTAAAAACCTTTTTTTTGAATACATATTAATTACACAATATGTACACATATACATAATACATAATACACTGCTACAATTCAATGGACTAAAAACATAACACACCTTCTCAGAAATAGCTGTGATTCCTGATGTTTGTCCTAACTGTTGTTTTTCCAGCCTGAAGGTGTACTGATTAAACATCCTCAGACTATAACTCTTAACCCGACAAAAAAGGGTTTCGGTGAGTTAACTTGTTAAGCAGCTGTTAATTGTTAATTCAAATGTTGCAACGTTTGTTTATTATTTGCAAATTAAATCTAAATCTCTTTCTAACTTTTAGATGGCAAACATGTAGAAATTATCAACAGTAGAATCCCCGTGCAAGATTTTGTTCCAAACACACCTACGAGCACACAGATCTCCGTGACGGGTAAGATATGTGGATGGCGTGGTGTGTGGTAAAGTACCTGTAGTATCAGCTATAACATTATAACCACTGAAAGGGGAATTGCATTGATAACCTCGTTACAAGGACACCTGTCAGTGCTAGGGATATATTAAGCTGCAAGTGAACATTTTGTCTTCGCAGTTGAAATGTTGGAAGCAGGAAAAATGGATGCGTGTAAGGATCTGAGCGACTTTGACTAGGGCCAAACTGCATGTCTTTTTGGGTGTTTCCTGTCTGCAGTGATTACTACTGACCAGAAGTGGTCTGAGGAAGGACAACTGACAACTGAAGGCAACAGGGTCATGGGCACCCAAGACTCATTGATGTGCGTGGGGAACGAATGCTATGCTATATCACAGCTTGCTCGTTCCTTTAGTGCCCATGCTGAACAGTGGAAGAAGGTTGTTTCTTCTGTTGAATTACATTTTCTTTTACATCATGTGGATGGCTGGTTGTGTGTGCATCATTTACCTGCAGGAAGAGATGGCACCAGAATGCACTACCGGAAGAAGGCAAGCCGGTGGAGGCAGTTGCACAAAGCTGCCCAAAGCATCACTTTGGGCAATGTTCTGCTGGGAAACCTCAGGTCCTGCCATTTATGTTGATGTTACTTTGACTTGTTCCACCTCCGTAAACAATGTTGCTGACCAAGTACACCCCTTCATGAAAACAATATTCCCTAATGGCCTTTTTCAGCAGGATAATGCGCCTTGCCACACTGCAAAAATGTTTTAGGAATTGTTTGAGGAACACAACAATGAGTTCAAGGTGTTGACCTGGCTCCTAAGTTCCCCAGGTCTCAATCCAATCGAGCATCTGGGAAATGTGCTGGAAAAAACAAGTCCAATCCATCGAAGCCCCACCTCACAACTTACAGGCCAGGTACAGGAGGGCTCGGCTGGGGAAAAGCCTGATCCCTGCAGCCATAGCTGCCTTTAACAGCAGGCCCCGCTGATCTGTCTGTCCGCTATTGTGCTGTCATATAAGTTGTCTTTGTTGTTATTGTTGCTATGTATGTCTCTTTCTTTTTTGTTTGTTGATATGTATGTAGTGTCCGTTGTCGTCAAAGATGTGTAATGTACTGTCAGTGAAGACAAATCTCCCTACGGGACAAATAAAATCAAAATCAAAAATCAAATCAGATACCACAGCACACCTTCAAAGTCCATGTCTTGACAGGTCAAAGCTGTTTCGGTGGCAAAAGGGGGAGCTGCAAATATTAGCCTGGTGGTTACAATGTTATGGCTGATCTGTGTTTGGTGAATTTTTTTTTGTTATACCTCCTTGTTCTTAGTGGCAATGTATGACTTTTTGTGTAAATGTTTGCAGGAAAAGAGCATGAAAATATTGTGAGGAATGGCATAAATGGAAAATCAATGGATCAGCTGATCACACAGCCCTCGGGCTGCGGAGAGGAGAACATGATCCGCATGACTCTGCCTCTCATTGCAATTACGTATTTGGACCAAACCAACCAGTGGGAACCTGAAGTCATTGAGAAACGTGCTGAAGGCCTCGAACACATCAAGACCGGTAAGTTCATACAAATGTATCTACTAACACAGATAGCATGATGGTCCTACCGTCTCACTGAAGTTACATAGTGCAGAAACAAGTGATGGGGGGCAGCGTGGCAGAGACAGAAACACCATTCACCCTATTACAAAACACTGTACCATAAACATGATTTTGAAGCTTTGATTTAAGTTTAAAATGCCTACATAATGTTGCTTTAAAAGTGCTGCTCAAACTGGCTTCTTATGGATAAGATTCGGTAAAGGTTGTATGTTTGTTTTATGTAGGTTACAAGAATGAGCTGAACTACCAAAAAAATGACGGGTCTTTTGCTGGGTATACTGATCAACAAAGCAGCACCTGGTGAGGCCTGCGAGCATGCATAAACTCATGTCAATCCTGACTATGGGTGTATTTCATGTGCAATGAAGAAAATTATTATAACAGCCTCTCTCCTCCTCTCAAAGGCTGACAGCTTATGTTGCCAAGGTTTTTGCCATGGCCAACAATCTGGTGGCAGTGGAAAGGAACGTTGTCTGTGACGCTGTCAAGTTTCTGATTCTCAGAGCACTGCACCCTAATGGCATGTTTAATGAAGCTGGAAAGGTCTACCACAGAGAGATGATGGTGCGTGGACTGATTTTATTAACACAAGTCTTCAACTTGAGGCAAAACAGAGAATAAAATCCAAATTACATGTGATTGACTCATCTTGTATGAATAAAATCATGTGTGATATTTATCGTATTAACACTTAAGATTGTATTGACATTTTGTCCATGTGCACGTGTAGGGTGATGTGAATGGCACAGATTCAGACGCCTCCATGACAGCCTTCTGCCTCATTGCCATGCAGGAGTCACGCACACTATGTGCTGCCACCGTCAGTGTGAGTACCTCACCTCCAAATAATGTTGTCTTCATTTTCCCTCACCTCTTCATTTACTGACCCTACACTGCAGTTAGAACTGTAACTAGTGATGTTGTCCCACGGTTAAATAATATGACATTAATATACAATATTCAATTAAGCGATCTGTTTAAAGGTGCAATATTTAAGAATTGGCCACTTGTCGAATTCATTCTCAAACCAAATAAGGGGCATCATTTACTGCTGTTAACTGTAGCTGTCGTTCGCTAGTGTTCGCTGTGTGTTAGTCCTTTGATATCCTGGTCGACCTGTATACCCCGTATCTCTACCAGTAGCTACAGCTGATAACATTACTATACTCGCAGTTATTTCACTGCCTGTTACTATTGATCTGTTCTAACCTGATTCTCCTTCTCCTTCCTTTTCATCCCCTTCTGTCCAGAGTCTCTCAGGCAGTATAGACAAAGCGGCGGCCTACCTGGAGAAGCGTCTTCCCAGCCTCATCAACCCATATGCTGTGGCCATGACATCATACGCCCTGGCCAATGAAAACAAACTGAACCAGGAGATCCTCTTTAAGTTTGCTTCCCGAGGTTTCTTCCTACAGCAATATTCACATACATTTTCAACTGAAAAGTGATGATGAAATAAGACTAAAATATAGAAACTGGCCATGTACATAGTTGGTCCTCTGCAGTACATATAGGCTCTTGGCTTGCCACGAGTGCAGAATAGTAATACAAAAATGTGCCTGTTTTGGTCAGACTTGTCCCACTGGCAGGTTCCTAAGGGCCGTGTTTACACACTGGAGGCCACAGCTTACGCTCTTCTTGCTCTGGTGAAGGCCCAGGTGAGCATGTCCCAGTCACCTGTATCTGACTGTCAGCAGCCTCAAAAACATTCAGTAGAGACATCTTTCATGGTACCAGACTAAAGGGTAGACGGTTGATGAAGAAGCATTTTACTGACCGCAAGGATTTTTTCCATTACAGCTGACCATCTTCGAAAGAACATCTTAGTTATATTGATCATTAAAACAATTTTTTCCCATTTTGCCAGTATCACTTTATACAGACTGAAATCCACCCTCTACAGTAAAGTACTCCATCACAGAGAAAACTACTGTGTTGGCTGGTTTCCATAGTAGTGGGCCTCACGCCCATGTTGGGTTGGAATAACTGTCAGAGTCTCCGTGATAATGGCTCTCTGTCACAGCGGGTTAAAGGGGAGAAAATAAAAGGTGGACCAAAATGCAGATTTAGACAGGAGGCAGGATCGGGGAGAACATAAGGCAAGCTTTTAAAGCAGAAGCTGAATGCAACAAAAAACCAAGGAGCATCAAACAAAAAAAAAATTAGTGCAGGGATCAGAAAACAAAGTAGCAACTAAAACAGCTAAACAAAGTGCAACAGAAAAGTTTCAACAAAGTACAAATCAAAATGCAAAAATCTAAATCCAAAAACACATACCAAAAGGCGACACAGACGGAATACAAGGAACTTCAGGGAGCAAGGAAACACGAGGAACATTCAGGAACATCAAAGAGCTTGGAAACACAAGGGACATCAGGCAGACAGAAACAATGAATGGACAAAGACAAGAGGGAAAGCAGATGCTAACTTAAGGACTAGTTTTGTGTTTGTTAGACCAGAATGTTATTAGAAATGTTATCAGAGAGGCTGCTTCTAGTATCTAAAACTTTTTCAATTTAACACTGTTTTAAAGTTGACAGGACAGAGGAAACTCTTCAGGGGAATCAGGATGAACCTTTCAGAAACACAGACAGACATTTAGAAAAACCTGGCAAATTACTTAAAACTGCTTATACTGGTAGTTCCCTACCTTTTGAGGCACAGTTCTCTCTGTTACAAAATGTGTCTCCAGGACCACATTTTGCCATGATGACACATACACACAATCATTTTGTGTGTATGTGTCTAAAGCAGACATGATGCTTTTGTTGTGTATTACTTGTACAAGTCAAATTTCATCTTGCCAAGACAGAAAAAAGACATTTAGTCTGGAAATATAAGGAAGGCTTTTTAAACTGTCATGTAGCACATTATAACCATAAATGATAGTTCTGCTATATAACAGCTATAACACATTTTTCTCTTTTGTCACTATGATAATAAAAAACATTCCCATGCACAGTCAAACACACTGATTCAACTATTGCCTTTTCGTGAATAAAGGCGTTTGACGATGCCAGACCAGTTGTCAGATGGTTCAACAAACAGCTGAGAGAGAACGGGGGCTACGGATCAACTCAGGTAACGCAGACCTCTCATTTCTATATCTTTTCACCACTGTTTACATGTTTTTTAAGTAGTCTGACCTCAAACCATTGATTCCTTTTCTCAGCCACCCTTCTCTTCTTTATTCTCTAACACACACGTCATTTTTGCGCTTTATTATTATTATTTATGTAAATAAACCTGCACTTTATCCTCTTGCACCATATGTTCCACTTACCTTCACTCCACGATACCGCAAGCATTTAATTTTATTTCATAGCTACTTAAACATTTTATCATATATAGTACTTTATTGTTTCCTATTGTTACTAAATTTGCCCTTATATTTTGATTGTATTTGTACTTGAATGTTCTGCTACTATGATGATCTCTCTATCTCTAGGCGACTATAATGGTGTACCAGGCTGTAGCTGAGTTCTGGACCAGCCCGAAAGGGCCAGAGTACGATCTGAATGTGGACATCTTGTTGCCAGGCAGGTCAAAGCCAACCAAGTACAACTTCAACAGGGATAACCTCTACGCCACAAGAACATCTAAAGTGAGAACACACACACACACACACACACACACACACACAATGGCTCATTAATGCTTTCCTGATGTTTCTTCTGTTGACCTGTGTTTATCTGTGTATTTGTGTGTGCGTGCGTGGGCATGTTTAAATTCACACAGATCAATAATATAAACCAGAGAGTGAAAGTGTCTGCCATGGGCAAAGGTGAAGCAACAGTGACAGTAAGTAAAAAAAAAAAAAAAATGTTTTAACATCTGTTGTTTATTGATGTGTCCTTTTCTGAATCTCAGACATAGACCGTATGGGAGTGTATGGGAGTTTGGCATTTTTTTGCTGAATCAATCTTGGCTTTTTGGAGCTAAAGGTGACCATATTAGGAGGAAAGGTGGAGCTGGGGAGATCACAGTGCAAGCAACACCGGCTAGCAGCCCAGCAGGGCCAGCTACCATTAGCTCTAGCTAGCAGTGTTGGGAGTAACGCGTCACAAAAATAATGCATGACAGTAATATATTCTTTTAAGCACTAACAGAGTGATATAATGCATTTTAAATAGGCTTTGCAGCAATATTATTACAGTTACTAAATCCATAATGCCTTACCACCCAAAATTAAGTGTTTATAGATGTTTTTCAACCTGTTCCAACTTGTCAGGTCACTGGCAACCCGTTTAAGCTAGTTCAAAGTGGCTAATCCTGACAATATAATGTCTTTTGTCAGTTTAACCATGATACACATGGTTAGATCGGTTAGATTTTCCACAATTCAGTGGTTCGGTTCATCAGACAGAAACCATAAGAACCGACAAATTCTTCATACAGATTTGCCAGCATGGTAAGCAAACGAGATGGAAATAAGTGGTGACTCCCTCTCTATAAAAGCTACAAAGATAGATATTATAAAGTCCTAATTTATGTCCACTCAATAATTTATATTCCTTTAGTCTGCATGGGTCCTGAAATCAAAAGAATCAAACATGAAATATATAATAAGAATCAAATATATAAAATATACTTTCATAGATTTAATCTATGTTGAGAATATTGTCCTGTGAGTGCATCGCTCACTTGGTCCATCGACATAACTTCTTTCAACAGATACTTCCTGCCTGGTGGGTTTTTTTTGTGTTGTTGTGCGTACGGGTGGGTAGCTGGGCTGGGTGGATGCAATGTCCCATCTCACAGACTCATGGCAGAACAGAAGATAAATGGCGAACAATATGTTTTGAATGGCGGCAAAAAGGTTTTATAGGCAATACAATCCAGGTTAGTAGCAAGCAATATTACACGCTTTCATTTATAGTGCCTACTTATAGTTCGGCGAACTATGTGTTTACTATTGTAAAGTAACTCATTACTTTCAATTATACTGACTAGTAATAGGTAATGCAATACATTTAGGAAGTAACTTGCCCAACACTGATAGCTAGATGGCTTGGTGAGCAATGTGCATTGCTCATTCATGTTGATGGTGATATGAATTGGAAAGCTATTTTGGCAGGTGCTAAAGACGCTTACAACAAAATATAGTTCCAGAAAAAAAGAACAGTTGACTCGCCAGGAAGGCTGAATGACATGTTTGTATCTTTCATGAACTTTCATGAACTGAAAACACATTGTGAAAGGGTTCTAAATGAAAACAGGGACAACACCAGAACTTTAAGGTCATGTCTATTTAAATGCACAAAGTGCCATGGATGCACATTGCTATGCCTTTGTCCTGATTTACAGATCGGCTTCAGCAGACCCTGCTTTATCATTTACTTTGCTCTAATTGGGACCATAATTGAATAAATCAACATCATGCCGTATTGAAGAACACTTGAAACCAGCAATCTGCTGCAGATCATAAACTCATTAGGGAAACTGTTGACTGTGGTAATAAATCAAGTAAGAAGAAGGGTTCTCGTGAGCTTACATTAAATCAGATCTCTTTTTTTAAACAACCAGTTGAGTCGCCCCCTGTTAGCCATTAGAAAGGAGGAAGGCTATAGGCAGTTTGCATCGTCTTTACTTTTCATACCCGAATACTATGTCCACTTCTTTTTTTAAAGTCTTTTATCTCAGAGGAGGCTTGAGACTTCTTTTTACCGTGTGTGGTGACTATGTCATTGAGATGCCTATTGGCTTTTCAAATAACGAGATGCACTTTTATCCACCTGACAGATGGTGTCGCTGTATTACGCTCTGCCTAAAGAAAAGGACAGCGACTGTCAGAAGTTTAACTTGTCAGTTGAGCTTATCCCAGGTAAATTGTTTGGTCATTTTATCCGTTGGTTTTGGTCAGCTCTGTAAAGGTTTTTTGCTGTCCGTCCAATCTTTTCATCAGGTTTTCTTTAATGGGAAGAGATTTTGCACTCATGTAATATTTTGTTCCTGCAGAGAAAATGGATGAGGATGAGAAGATATACAGGCTGAAAATATTGGTTTTGTAAGTACAGCGAAGAAGTCACAGGGACAAAAATGGCATTAAAATATCTTCATACGGAATTTTTTTAACCGGCATCATTCTACCTCTTCCCCTTTCTGTGACTGATTCTCAATTTAATTTCTATTGTTTACTTTACAGTGATACCATTGTTTATAATAACCACGTGTCCCTGATTTCCTCATTATTTATGACCATTTTCACAACTTTTGTTACATTTACTTGAAACTAAATCTGTTTTCAAATTAACTTCCTCAGCTCATAGAGTTCGCCTAATCATCACATTAAAAGTTATATTTTTCTCAGCATTTTTCTCAGAGTTTTTGTCTATTTTGACTTAAAGGATAAGATAAAGAATAACATTATGTAGAAGTTGCTTTTTTTATCAGTTGTGCACAATGTTAAAAAATAATGATGATTTAAAGTTCACGTTTGACCCTGGAAACAGCAGCTCACAAAGCAGTCTCACCACAAAATAATTGGTTTGTCAACTAATTTAAAATTTGAAACATTTGTTTTAGAGCAGTGGATAGTTATATAGCCTCATCGTGGTTGTGTCTCCTAATATTTGATGATGGGCGTTTCTTCCGTATCTCAATTAATCTGTCAATTTTCTATACAGGTTTAAGGACAAGAAACGCGATGCAGCCATGTCACTCTTGGATGTTGGTTTGTTAACTGGCTTCACCGCTAACACAAACGACCTGAGCTTAGTACGACACACACACACACACACACACACACGTTTGTGTCCAAACATTAAAACTCATTTTTGAGCCTGTGTGTTTCTATTTAGCTATCCAAGGGACGTGCCCGCACTATTTCAAAATACACCATGGTCACCGCTGACTCAGAGAGAGGATCTGTCATCATCTACCTGGACAAGGTGAGACATCAGTGTCTGCTTCCTGTATATTGTAACTGTATATGTTCTCTCTGCAGTGTTCCTCCCTTCTTTATCTTACCTTTTATTTACACCTCTCTGCAGGTCTCTCACACACGACCAGAAGAGATCACATTTAGGATCCATCAGAAGCTGAATGTGGGCGTCTTACAACCAGCTGCTGTGTCGGTCTACGAACACAATGACGGTCGACACAGTAACCGTGAGACACTCAGAAACAAAACACATGCTGGTTCTGTCTGTGACACACAAACACATGCGTGTGAAATCTGGCAGGGTTGATAAAATGACATTACATTTTCAAAAGTGCTACAATCATCCAGATATGTCTTTCTAATTGCAGAGACACATTGTATGAAATTCTACCATCCAGAGAGGAGAGCTGGACAGCTCCTGCGGCTCTGCAGAGGGGATGTATGCATATGTGCTGAAGGTGAACAGGATGATGTCTAACTGATGACATAATCTAACCTTCTTCACATAAATATGTTACAGCAGATCGCCAAATGGAACCTACTGTTAGCAGCATTTAGCGTATCCTGGTGAAATGCTGCCCCCTTTTTTTTTAATGTAATGAATTCAACAGGTGGCAAATTCTTCATTTTGCACCTTAAAGATCTGGTGTTAACGGAGACAGTCATGTAGCATAATTAATTCCTAATTAAATTAATACAATAACCGGCAGGATCCTGTTGGAACAAAGCAGCAGTCAGACTTTGAGAATAAGCCACTGACATATTTAAAGCTGCTGTAACTGTTGTTTTCCTGACACGTGTTAAAAAGCTGTTTATTCCAACAGTACTGTTGTAGAGTGTTTGGTCAGAAACTCATGATCCTTCTCCTTCTGCTCATGTAGTAAATGAGAAAATACATTATCAGTTATTCCCGCACAATTTATCCAATCAAAAAGGAAGGAGTCATGGAAGTGTGGTGACATAGAGAGGAGGAAGGGCATTGCTGATTGCAAAACAGGCAGGAATTTAGATAAAATTGGGGCACAATGCTTACAAGTGCTTATTTAATCAGATTATTTAATCTGTTTTGCATTTGCCTTGTGCCTATTGTGTACTCCCAGAGAACTGCAGTATGCAGAAGAAGGGCAACATAAGCAATGCTGACCGCACAGCTAAGGTCTGTGAGACTGAACTGAACAGCAGAATAGATTTCGGTAAGTGTTTGTGTCAGAATGTGAGTGACAAAATGAGAGAATCAGTAAGAGAGGGAGCAAATGAGCAAACAGTGTGCAACTTGTCCGTCCCCAGCATACAAAGTGAGACTGGAAGAGTTTACAGACGGCTTGTCCACTGACATTTACACAGTGCGGGTCCTGGAAGTCATCAAGGAAGGTGGGTAGTTATTTCTCTTGAACTGTTTGAACTGCCAAATGTTTACTTTCCCTCTGAGAGGTGAAACACCACATATCTTTCCCTTTCTGAATTGTTTGGCCACCATGAAACCCACTTTCACCACTTTACCACTTTCCTTCGTGTTCTCCTCTGAGTAAGTTTGGCTAGCCTTGTCTTCCCCATCTTGCCATACATTTGTCTTTCTGCCAGCCAATGGCTCGACTGCTGTCCCTCTGCTCCTAAAACTCTGCAGTTAGAAAACACAATGTTATCATAACTGCTGAAAGAGATGGCAGCTACAAAAGAGTTACATGAAATGGAAAAACCAGTGCGTAAAAAAACATTGTTTTCCTTTAAGCACATTCTCTTCTTAAAATATACAGGAAATGATGTGGGTCCTCTGGGTAAGCTGCGCACATTCCTCAGTAATCCACACTGCAGAGAGGCTTTAGATCTGAGAAAGGGAAAAACCTACCTCATCATGGGTGATTCCGAGAGACGAACAGATGAACAGAGTCAGGCGTGAGTTTGCTGTGTTTGTGTGTCTGTCTGGTTTGCTCGTCACAGTTTAACATGTCGTGGTGAAGAAGATTTTTTTGGTCATCCTCGGAGACCTAATGTGTTTTCCCCCTTGTCCCTCCTCAGGTACGAGTACGTACTCGGAGAGAGAACCTGGGTCGAATACTGGCCCACAGAAGCTGAGTGTAAAAGTCAGAAACACAAGCTTACCTGTTCAGGCATGTTGGAGATGGTTCAGAAGTACACGCAACACGGATGTGAGCAATAGAGAAACTGACGGAAATAAAATGTTCTTTTCAAATTGTTTTTGTTTTGAATTATTCTTCAATGCTTGCATTACAGTCCACAATTCAAAGACTTACTGCATTGTGCAAAAGAGGCATCAGGCGCTTACGGCTGCTGGGAATTTGTGCATGGGGCGTACACTCAGCCACTTAAACTTTCATGAGAAAAGACAAGAATATAAATGAACAATTCGTCTCTCATTTTCAATTGATGTGTGTGAAGGGATTTGAATACATTTAAATTGATAGACATAGGAGTGCTTGTGTGGCTCTATCTCAGTGAGCACATAACACAATTTAACAATTTTGTCAGAAATCTGGCATCCGGTCAATCCAACCCGTTTCAGACTTGTGACATGTACAGGTGTCACCATGAGATAACACTCAAACTAGTTACAGTTGTGACGCAGCGAAACCAGCTGCTGACAAAGCCACAGTCACAAGCTTACCCAATAAGTGTCCAACCAGATGGTGCCAGACACAAGCAGAGGAGTGTGGAGTCGGCAGAGAGAAAGAGAATGATGAAGAAGATGAAGAGAAGCTGTCCTGTGGGTATACAAAGGAATTCAGACAGAGAGGCTACCACTTAAGAATTATGTAGAAGTTATGTGGAGCTAAATGTACTGTGGGCCAACATACTTCATTTCAGAAAGACTTTATGTAGGGCAGAAGACGTGAAGAATTGTCCGGTGAGTGTTTTTTTTTTTTTCATTTTGTCCATGGTGTGCTGTCTTCAAGTAGCAATTTGTAAAATATGACCAAATAATTTTTTTTTTCATATAAGCCAAAAATGAACCAGCATTGTCCGCAGGATATGAACATACAACTGTTGTGTCGAAAAGGAATCTGTTCTGTGTTGCAGAAATGTCTACTGGAGTTAGCACGCTAACGAGCTAGCCCCCACCTGTCCTGTCTGTAAAACCACTTGGTACCGCAAGAGTTATTTTAGCGGGGAGGAATATGACAGCTGCAGGCTAAACGGCTTCCCATATCTGTCAGTTACTCTGGTGATATACTAGCACCTATATTTTCTGAGCTTCCTTCAAATTCTAGCCATATGTCAAAACTTTCACAATTAATCACAGTGCAAAGCAGTGTGTCATGCAGACAATAGTTCTGACATGTGAAGCAATAGAGACAGAAAAAATAATACTTTCAAAGAGTTTATCAGCTCAAATTATTGACTTCTGAAATTAACTGCAGATTCCAAATGTCATGAGCAGGGCTTGCAGTGTAGAGTCATTAATGAGGGAACTTTGCTGCAACAGTAGCAGGCTGAGGTGGGCAAAACACAGAATTTCAGGACATCTTTGTATCTAATATGCCCCTATTTTGTTTTAATGGCAGTGTGCGTTTGAGCTGGTATGGACTCCACAAGTTTATATAAAGCCTGATGACTCAATAAATGTATCAATGTATCAATGGTACATTGAGGTTCCCTGAAAGCTCCTCCCAGTGCCATCTACAATCCAATATAAATCATTTTATAGATCATTTTTCAAATCAAGAAAGTCGCAGTTTGTCATAATTCAAGTAAAATATCGTCCAGTTTTGTGTTAAAGGCTCCATACATCACTAACACCGACATCGCCGCCCACTTGGCACAGAAAAGGTACTAAAAAAAAAAGAAAATATGAAAATCACAATAAATCTGGCCATATTGACAATTGCAGTTATGTGAAAGGGTAATTCGTCAGTTTTGTGAGCTGCTAATAAATAGGACCAGGTTTATAAGTTAGGGGTTTTTGTGAGCATTCAACAAGACAATGTCACTAATGCAACTGTTGGCTGTGTAGTCTTTATAGTTACCTGTAGTCATAATAATTACGTGCTTTTCACAGCCTTATATTTCATTATTTTCATGACAAACTAAAAGAAAAACGTTATTGATTTTTAAAATTAGCCTGTAAATTGACAAACAACATATGACAATTTAAATGGGATCGAAAAATTATTTGTCTCTCAACGTTTTTCTGAAATAAGGTCCCGTGAGGGGAACTGGAAGGGGTGTGACTTTGGCACTATATAGTGTTTTCTTTAGCTGACAGATGTATCTGCTGCAGTACCCCCGGACCACAGAGCGGCTTTACTCAGGCTGTGAGACTCAGACCTCAGTTCATCATTAACACTCCATTTTTATAAAAATACATATTTTTTTTCTTTTCTGTGAATGTAGAACAAAGAACTCAAACCTATTTTTTTTTAAACCCTAGTGCTGTAAACTGAAATGAACCTTTTATCAACCCACCTACTCACCATTATTAAACTTCCATTTCCACTCAAGCTTAGTTTTTTATCATACTGGACAGTGAATGCTACGCTTCATCATGACACATTTTGAATCTACTCATACACAAAACAAAAAAACCCTTCAGCTCTTAATATTAAAACCTGCTGAGACCACCATCAAAAACACCTTGTACACATTTTTTTTTTTTAAACTGCTATACACATTTTTATTTAAGAAAAAGTCCAGCATCCTTACGAGGATAAGAACCCACAAAGCGTTTAGTTTTTAAGTCAGAGTTTAGGAGAAATTAACACATTTGTTTGGTGGTCAAAATGTGGTGGTGTTGATACAATTTAATCAAACACAAACATTTTTATAAATGATATAGAGAGGCTAGCAATATCTGTATCAAATTAAATTAAAGTTCATCCAAGAGTTGTTGATATATTTCACTCAAAGCCATAAATGTCAGCATCATGGGACTAGAGAAAACGTAAAGGTGTGACTAAAATCCTTGAAATACATTCTCAGGGAATCATTAATATTTGGACAAAATTTTCAGCCAGTCCATCCATAGATGTGGAGATATTTGCTGAAATGACAATGTTGAAATGCTAGTCAATTCTGCATGACAAATGTATTTCTTTTATTTTTCACTTGGCAAGACATTGAAAGATTGTGTAAGCTTCGACCATGTCTTCCAAGCCCAAACAGATGGGTCTGTATTCTGCAGTCTGACACTCTGCAGCTGTGGGCCAGTACTCGATCCAGGTTCTCTCACCAAGTACATACTGAAACCTGAGGAGAGCAAAGGAAGAAAGTAAAACAGACTTTTTTTTAAGTCAACCACTTAACAATCTATTTTTATTTTATTTTTTTCAGAATTTTAGAAATCATAGCAGGTACAAACTAAAAAATGTTCCTTTTTCACTCACGATTGATTCTCTTCATCCTTGCGAATATCTTGGGCCACGCCCATGATAAGGTAGGTCTTGCCTATTTTCAGATTTAGACCGTCCCTGCAGTGCTGAAAACTGAGGAATTCTCGCAGTTTATCCAGAGGACCCACGTCACAGATTGCTGTTATTAACATCCAAGAAAATTTGGAGAAGGTTATTATATATATAATAAAATACATCCATGTCATTTGTAGGTGTCGTATTAAATCATCACAGTAGCATTCTTATATCAACATAGATATATTAGGGTAAAATAAAGATCAAGCAGTTTAAGTAATTTAATTTTGAAAGGACATAAATGCTCACTTCTACTCCCGTTTTTCCCTGGCTGACACTCATCACTCCCTGTAATTAAAATATCAGAAAAGAGATAGAAGATACTTACATACACATTTATATGAACAACTACATGTGCATCTGCTCACTTGAACTTTGAATACCCACCTTCTTTGATGATGTCCACAATCCGCATTTTGTAAATGTCAGTAGACAACTTCTCTGTAAAATCTTCCAGTTTCACTTTATATGCTGAGGACAGGCAAGTTGCAGCTTGTTAGTTGCTCACTTAGTCAGTCAGTCACTCGCTCGCTCGCTCACTTACACTTACCAAAATCTATTTTGCTGTTCTGTTGAGTCTCACAGATCTTCGGTGTGCGCTCATCATTACTGATTTTTTCCTTCTTCTGCATACTGCAATTCTCTGGAAATAAATGAAATACTAAGTATACAGTACAACTTATTAAATGAGCACATATGCAGGACTTAATGTATGTATGAGTGAAACGCATGTATTTCTCCTTCAAGCTATTAAGGCTTTTATTTAGGCCTGGGTGAAAGATATTTTATATCTCCAGCTGATGGTTCACAAAATAACGCAGCTCCAAAACATGCTGTGACCAAAAGAGCTTGTGCCATTAATACTATTTTCAATCTCTGTAACTGTCTATGTATGGACAACATTTGATTTTCTCATCTTTTCTCTGAGACAGCTGTTCTCTGTGGGTTACTCTTATGAGCAAAGAACACGAAAGAATGTTTCAGGATTACAGACAATCTCTGGTTCTATTTACACAAAGGCAACAAAATAATTATTAGTCAGGTAACTTTTGATCGAGGTCCTGATTTTTATTACAGTCATTCACGAAGATTTTTTAAATGAGTATGGCTTCCTTATTTGTATTCTGTGCCGGACTCTGTATGTAGAGTACACTAGATGACACAACAAACAACAGTAACAAGAGGTTGTCTAGTTACTTCCACCGCTGCTTCTATTGACACTGCTCAAACCAATAATCAAGGCATGATCTGCATCTTCAAAACAAAAAGTTGTTTTTCAGCTCACGTCATCTTGTTTACCTTCAGCACATGTGCATTCATTTGTGCAGAGCTTCAGTAGTTTTCCTTCTCTCCTTTCTGGGTGGTAGAACTTCACACAAGGTGTCTCTGTTACGAGGAAAAAAGACATTTCTAAGATATTTTTGTGATTATAGTACATCAGAAAATAACCTTTCATTCACATCTTAAAACTGCACCTTAAATGTATTCTTATCCACCACCACACACAGAATGCTAAACAGCAGTGAATTAATCTTCGGTGAATTCAGCTATCAAAGAGACAGACGATGTGTCTTGGTGTCTTTGAGACTCACGATTATTGTGTTGATGATCGTAGTATTCATAGATGGACACAGCAGCTGGTTGCAAGACTCCCACTGCCATCTTCTGATGGATCTTAAAAGCGATCTCCTCTGGTTCAGTGTGAGAAACCTGTGGAGGGAAGCAAAGCAAAAGGTACGTGAGTGAGACCCAAAACCAGAATGAAAAAACACACATCACAGTATTTCCTCAAAGAAATCTAATCGTCAACTAAAAGCCAGGTCTCAAATAATAACCGTGGGCGTGGTCAAAATAATTAAAATAAAGACCGCCCCCAAACACAAGAGAAAAAACACGGGTGGATAAACCCCCGGTGCCTTTCATATTAAATGTCAGCTAAGCATGACGTACATTTCAAATACAAAATTGTTACAGACCTGGGATTTGTATTTTGTTGCACTCACTCTCCGTAGTAATGAAACGGAGCAGAGGAGATAAATTAATTGATAGATCAACACACCGAGCACATCACATAGTTTGGTGTCTAGCCTGCATATTTTTTGTGATTTTAAACAAAGCTTATGGCCATAATGTTCTTTGTCAATTAACAAATGCTAACTGGCAAAGGACACAGGGAGTAACATTCACAGATGTCAAGGTTGTGAATCCCTGAGCCAAAACCAGCAAATCCAAGGTCCAGCTTTTACAGAATAGTAGACTTAAAGATTAACACATTTCTATTTCTAATTTTAATGTCTATTTGCCATTTTCTCCTATTTTGTTGGTAACAGCATATTCATACATCTGAATGTCATAATCTTAGACATCATCTGTCAGCTGGTCTGCACTGCTAAATTAACATTTTCCTCTTGCTTATGCAAAGGGATTGGCTGTGGTTTGACCAAGCACAACAATTGTCAGGTAAATGAAAAGCTGATTTGCACACATTGCACATCATCGTTTTTGAGACTTTTGGGCATGAGAATGCTGTCAAATCATTTCAAGTCGAAGAGCTTAAGTCCATGTAAAGTCATAAGCCTACTGTATCTAAATTAAATTTGAGTTACAAGGTAAAACAACACTTTTACAGGTCATGTCGGAGCAAAGTGTTACTCTGCAGCAAGAGAATCACTGCTTAATTGAAATGATCCTCCCCAACAGAGGAGGTAAAATATTAATAGCCCATCTTTTTTTTTAAACCCTGTGACAGATGTCTGTCTGAGTCGGATTCCAAGAATGGAAATAATGTAATTCAGGGTTTATTTCATTAAAACTTATTTTACTTAAGGGGAGGGACAGAGAGCAAACGGGATAGAGGGAAAAAAAAATTGATTACCTTATTCAGGTAGATGATGAGCGAGCCTCTTGCTGACAGGACTGTGTTCTGCTCAAACTTTGAAATGGTACGGGCATGGCCATCGGACAACTACACACACACACACACACACACACACGCACACACACACATACACACACACACACACACACACACACCATTATAAGGACATAAATATTGGAGGTGCAGTAGAGAGCATTCACAAGATAATGATCCAGTGGCAAAACATAAACTGACCAGCCACAACATTAAAACCACCCTTTGGGTCCCTTTGTGTCTCCAAAAACAGGTCTGACCTATCAAGGCATGGTCACAACACCTCAAACACAAGGGATGTTTGTAGTGGATCCTATGGGTCCTGTATGTTTGGAGATGGGGCCTCTGTGGATCAGACTTGCTCTAGCACGAACACCAGATAATCAATTGGATTTGTATCTGGATGCATAGTGGACCAAATTTGAAAAAATTCCCTGATGGCGCTCTTGAAACATCGTGTTGACAAGAATGGCACAAATGGACAGACAGACAGATGGACATGGTATCGCAGCTGGTCTCATATCCAGCCAGCAGTTGAAGCTGGTGTTAACATTTCAGGATATGGTTGTGCCACTGGGACATTTTTCAAGACTCTTGCCACGTATTTTAGAAGTTGTAATTTGAAGTTTTACCGCTGTAGCTCTCCGCTGTAAAAACATCTTGCGTTGTGTGTGTGTGTGTGTGTGTGTGTCTGTCTGTCTGTGTTAGTCTTACGGCTTTCAGGTCGGTTTGGTCAGCGATGAAGCCAGTTAACATGCCAATATCCACGATTGTCATGGTTGCATCACGCTCCTCATCCTTATACCTGTACAAAAAAGTTGAAAGAAGTAAAGCAGAAAAACAGACAAAAAAAAAAAAAAAATTCTATGAAGATTTCCCGATGTATATATAACCATGAGCTACAGAGAAAAATAACTATGACTTTGAGAAAAGATTTTAATTTCAATAAGAGACAGTGTGACAGACTTAAGTGTAGTGAATCATTATTTGAATTATTGTACATTAGTATAAAATAGTTCACAAATGATTCATGATGTTTGTGTCTAAGTGACTAATTAGGAAACAATTTTGAAAAAGGTTCTATATTGAGTGAGAACACTGCAGCTGGCAGCCATGAAATGGGCTGCAATCTCCCTCAAGCAAATTTGCACCATCAAAGTACATCCACTACAAGTACTTGTTTCTACCACTGATAGATATGGACAACATTATAAAAAGGATCCCTAGAGAGACCTTTTTGTTAAATAATAAGACCCTGTTTGATTGACCAAACACAGCGGCAAAAATTTCTTCAAAGCCACCAGTCATTTTATTTTCATTTTATAATAAGTTTTATAAATCCTTAATTCACCATGTTAGAGATGAAAATATCGGGAGAGGAGCGAGAGGGAGGGTGGACATCAGAGAGGCTGTGAAGGAAAACAGTGTACAGTGCTAGAATATTTTCACGTGTAATGCAGCAACTAATGCAGGTTTATTACACCCAAACAGGAGTTGGTTGTGAAGTCTGTAAGGGTAAAATTACTGACCCTGTAAATGGAGTCTGGTGGCTTTGGTAAGAGTGAGTTAGCTGCTGTTGCCAGTTAAACAAAAGGATATCATTCCACAATGTAGCAGACGTACTTTGATAGTGGGCAACTTCCCCCAGGAATGATATCGCAGTCTTATTTCCCGGATGCTGGCTATAGTGGTCTCGCTATATAGTGTACCAACTTCCAAAGTACAAATAAACATCAGAGAATGGGCTCTTGACATAACCCGGTCTGAACCAGCTGTGAGAAAATAAGACAGTTCGAGATGTAAAGGGCAGGATAATTAAAAGATAATGGCAAGGCAATGGAAATGCAAGAGTGAAAGTGAAGGAAAGTGACACTTGTCAGTATGACTTCCTGATTGTACTTACAAAATCGTTATTATCAACTTGTATGTCTTCTCATCTGTATTCATGTTCTCTAGAGGAGCAAAACATTTGGTTGATCAGAAGCTAAACAGGTAGCGGCAGTAAAGTAAGGAGTAAAGGGGTACTTCAAAAAAGGACTGGGGGGCTTTGATGTCTTAGTTCAACTTGAACGAAATCCCCAGGAGCATATTTTCCTGGGAACAGTAGATGGATCCATATATTAATATAATTGTTTGTCTTAGTATGACTGTACTTTCTTGCAGAAATTCCACTCTTGTTTTAAATATCAGTGGATATTCTGGTGTTAGGGAGAAGGCACAAAATCACCTGGTTTGAGCTGCACAGACAGGTTAAACTTCTGACAATCACTTTCCGTTTCTTCAGGCAGAGCGTAATACAGCGACACCATCTGTCAAACAGACACAAAGTGTATTAAGGGATCAGTGCAGTTAATAACAGCTTGAATCCTACTTTCACAGGCCTGGCTACCACTATTGGTTATTACATTACTGTACTCATCAAGTTAATGTCTAACGTCTTGGAATGTGGCATTATTGCTAGAAAGGGACTTGTGTAGTGTCTGTAGTTAAAGGCGTAATTTGTAAAGTATGGCCAGAATTCAGAGGTAACTCCAAAAACAAGGGGGGAAGCATATTAAAAGGGTTACCGACAACTGCTGCTCTGTGCTAGCTTTCCTTGGCTGTAGACAGCTACTGTTAGCTAATTAGCTCAATGCTCAATTAGCGGTGGAGCCAGTGGCACGAGAGTTTGTCTGGACTGGGACCTCCGATCACAGGGAGAGTCAGCATGGGTGACAGAGCCTAGCTCAACTGTCTTTAGCAGCCTGGGAGGCAGAATATTCTTAGTCTGTGACAGTGGAGGGACAAACCAAGTCAGAAGGTGTCCAGTTTTATTTTTATGTTTAATAAGAAAAATAGATGTAAAAGTATTACATTTCATGAAATTTTATTAAATTATTCTGTTCATTTCTTACACTAACAGCCGGCATATATCTGCCAACTGAAACTACGGGGGGCTTTTGAATGATCACCTCTTCCTGGTACCTCTACGACACAGTACATTGACATCTCTGACATAACGTATTAGTGATGTTTCTTCACACTATGTTGATAATATTCATTGAGTTTTTGAGTGGTTTAAACCAAAAACTCTGGCCATATCTTACAAGTTGCTCTTTTTAAAATAAAAAATGTTATTGAGGGAGAAATTAGCGCTTTAAGCTTTCCACATAACTCTACCAAGCAACTATTCTAAAACGTATTTTTATTTTGAATGCGTGAGAGGCATGATAACACACCAAAGAAAATACAATTTGGAACAAAAACAAAAATGTGTTACTCACTTTCACTGTTGCCTCTCCTGATCCCGTGGCAGACACTGTCAAATCCTGGTTTATTTTGTTGAGCTGTTAAAATGTGAACGTGAACACACACACACACACACACACACACACACACACACACACACACACCACACACACCAAGAGCTGCTTAATTAGAAAATTGCTTTCAGTAGATACAGAAATTAAAAATAATATTGGTGTATTATTACATATAATGTGAATGAAGAGAATTACAGCTCAACTCTGCAATCTTACTGAGCTCTCCACCCTAGCTAGCACCTAGTTTTGGATTGTGGAGTCTCATGGTTACCCAATGTTTTGGATTGAGACGGAGAGATAGTGTTAAAACTGAAAAAAAATATTATTATTAAATTATTAAATTATTAATGACTTTTCATGGAATTGTGTTGGAGAAAAATGCACTAAAAAATTTATATATCTGTGTATTTGCAGAAGAAGCTGAGTCGAATGATTAATGCACCAAATTTCATGTGCTGTGTGGGTATTGTGCATTTGAAGTCTATAAGACTTGGACATTTTGGCAGCAGCAAGTGATAAACGTACTGTCCCTCAGCAACATGTTCTGCCACTTAGTGGCCTGCATGAAAATAGAGCTCTATGTTTTGTGGTTTCCCTCCATAATTTGATCTCCTCATTTGAGAGCCATGTGTCCAATAACTAATTTTTATGTTCTTCTGCTCCCTAGTTGCCATTAATGCAGCTGTAATTGGTCACATTGTGACTGTGTGTGATTTCACCTTAGCTGTTCTGGTGGTATAGTGGTTTTCTCTGTTGAAGTTGAACTTTTCAGGCTTTGACCTTCCTGGAATCTTAATGTCCACATTCACTTCATACTCCTCCTCATTAGCACCAATCCAGTATTCAGCTATTGCCTGGTACACCATTATGGTAGCCTGGCAAGAGAAATAAAGGCAATGAGAGAGAGAGAGACAGCAAGACTCACAAAATTGACTGGTAACTAAAGCTCCAGAAGAATAAAGAAAATAAGTCTTCACTAAAAAAAAAACTGACTATAGATACATAATTGCATACATATACTGTACATACAAGTTCTGCAACAGAGTGAGAGAGAGTCTTACCTGAGTTGATCCATAGCCTCCGCCATCTATCTGCTGTTGGTTGAACCATCGGACAACAGGTCTGGCATTCTCAAAATCCTTTAATAATGAAAAATCAAGAAAAGGATTGAAATCGATTGATTACAGTTAACTCAGCTGTATCATTTACTATTGATTACTTTTAAATGAAAGTCCTATTCATTTCTCCCTTGACAGTTGACAGTTGAGGAGCTGCTCAGATGTGTTTCCTGGCCACTGTCAATCAAATCTGTGCAAACCATATCCACGCAGTGCTGATGAAGCCGATCAGCTGAGTTTGATCTCGCTCCTTCTCTAACAAAAGAGAAAGAGTACCTCGTTTGGTATAGGGTCACCAGGGCCCCCTTCTGGAGCCAGACTTAGGAGGGGAGCTCAACTGCAAGTGTCTGGTGGCCGGGCCTTAGCCCATGGGGCTCAACTAGGTGCAGCCCAAAGAAAAAACATCTGAGCCGTCACTGGAGTGGTTTACAGCCGTGTGTAAAGCGGTTGGGATGATGGGCAGCACCTCCATGTTTGTGGCCATGGTTCTCTGTGGAAAAACGGTGGATTGATCCCTCTGGTTGGGGAGTGAGCTCCTACCCCAAGTAAATGAGTTTAAGTATCTTGTGGTCTTGTAAACAAGTGACGGGAAGATGAAGCTTGCAAAGGACGGGTGGTTTGGTGCGGCATTATCAGTGCTGCAGGCCTTGTGCCAGATCATCATGTTGTCGAGGGATGTCGATTTACCAGTCCATCTATCTTTCAAGCTTCATCTATGATTATAAACTGTGGGTCCGGATTTAGGTAATCGCGGATACAAGCAACAGCAATGGGTTTCCTCTGTAGGGTGGCAAGAGGAGCCGGGGCAAAGGACGTCTGGAATACCTTCATAGGCTCGCATCTTTAATAAGCGAGGCACCTCGACGTTCTCTTCAGTAATCACAGCCTAGACAAACATTTTCTCCGACCAATGAATGGTTATGGTCTGTTCCTCCACACTAGATATTTTTTGTGTTTTTGTTTTTGTCATCAATCATCAATACCCTCACTGATGTAGCATGAAGGACAACACAACTCCACTGTATGTTTTTCACAGCATGACATGCTGATCAAATTCAAATTGTGCACAAATGGGATATGTCTCACCTTGGCCCTGACCAAAGCTAGGAGAGCATAAGCTGTGGCCTCCAGTGTGAAAAGCTGCGTGTCACGTACAGGCCAGTGAGTTGAACCTGAAAAAGATAAACATTAAAATACTTCTTCAAAATCTTCATCAACATTGACAAATCACAAAACCATCAAATTCAGAAATACAAGTGTATAAAAAATTACTAAGCAAATCACTTCAATCACTTTTGCTCATCTGCCCCCCCCCCCCCAACCCCACACACACACACTAATCAGTTGGTGTGGGTATGGTAAGCATTAGGCTGCATCTGTGGAAAAAGTTCATATCCTTATAGAATCTAGACTTGATTGTTTCTCAGTATGTTAAACAATATTGTCTCGTGGCAAAACCTGTTGGGCGAAACTTGAAGAGGATCTGTTTGTTTAGTTTGTTTTCATTTGCAAGGGCGTAGGATGTCATCGCAGCAGCATATGAGTTGGTGAGGCTGTGCAGACGTCCTTCCAGGTAGGATACTGCTTTGTCTGTACTTTCTTTCAAATTCTGGGCAGATGGAAAAAACATACAAATAAAATAAAATAATTTAAATGTGCGGCTCTTCTAGACTCTTCCAGATTTAATTGGAATGAATTTTGATAGTCAAATTAATCATCTCATTGGGTTGTGATGCTCAAGAAAAGTATCGACTGTTTTACAGACACTTCTTTTAAAATGTAAGCTTAAAACTTAAAAACAGGCTTCAAAACATGGTGCTCTTCCTGGGTGCTTGTGTGGGGATTGCTGACTGCAAAAAGGACAGAAAAGATGATGCTGCTGGTGGTGCTTGGGGAAAAGGAAGAAGGGAGTCTCATTTTCATGTTACGCCCAGGTTTCCCCTAGGCCCTGGTTGTAACGGAGCACAATACACTGTATGGAGGTGAGGTACTCACATGAGCACTGTCATTACATATAGTGCGTGACTCCTGCATGGCAATGAGGCAGAAGGCCGTCATGGAGGTGTCTGAATCTTTACCTTGCAAATCACCCTAAACATGCACACACAAAAAACAGGTCAGTACAATCATATCATTACAGTCAACATAATTAAACATCTGTTTATTCATACACAGGGAAAGTCAATTATATAGTGCCTATGGCCCTAAGATGAAGAACTGATGTCACTCTGTGCACGCACAATCATCTCTCCATGGATAATCGTTCCATCTTCTCTGAATG
Source organism: Sparus aurata (assembly GCF_900880675.1). Taxonomy (NCBI): domain Eukaryota; kingdom Metazoa; phylum Chordata; class Actinopteri; order Spariformes; family Sparidae; genus Sparus; species Sparus aurata. Next base: position 27,820,535 of record NC_044187.1, on the reverse strand, counting down.
AGCCGTCAGATTTCTGTTTGGAAATCAGAAACTCGACAGCATCACAAATGGTGTTGTTCTTCACTGCCACCAGATTGGTGGCCATGGCAAACACTTTGGTGACATAAGCTGTCAGCCTTTGAGAGGAGAGGAGAGGAGAGGAGACAATAGCGTTTAATATGCTTGAACTATATCTGTTATCATAGCAGCTACTCAGAACCTAATTTTAGTGAGGATGTGCTTGATATTTGAATACAAGTTCAATCTTGTTTTGATGCCTCACCAGGTGCTGCTTTCATGGTCCGGGAACACAGCAAAAGACCCATCACCTTTACGGAAAGCAAGCTCGTTCTCGTAGCCTGGACATGAACAAAACACACAACCATTTCACTGCCTGTCCTTCAACTCTTAACTGAATCATGTCCACCAGATGCCAGTTTGAGTTAGTGGTTTAGCTATATTTCTGGTATTTGTGCAAATAATTACATCCGTGTGTGCTTACCGGTCATGATGTGTTGAAGGGCTTCTTGGCGTTTTTTAAAGCCCACAGCTTCCCACTGATGGGTTTTGTCTAAATACATGGCTGCAATGACAGGTAGAGTCATGCCGATCATGTTCTGCTCTCCACAGCCTGAGGGCGCTTTGATCAGAGTACCCATTGATTTCCCACTGATGGCGTTCTCCACCAGTGCACCTATCTGCTCTCTTCCTGTGTGGATACATAGGAACAATACAGAGGTTCAGGCAACGAGGTTAGCTGGTCAATTAAGGGCAGCAAGTCTGCTTCTTGCAACAATTACAGTTAACGATTGTATCACATAATATGTCTAAATACAACATTATATCTCACCTGTCGAATATATGTCTGTCCAAGTAGCTGCGCCTGGAACCAAGTCTTTCATAGAAATGTCACTGTTCATAATCTCCTCATGTTTGCCATCTAGATTAAGAAACAGTTGAGAAGTTGAGGTGTTACCAAATTGAGACAACAGATATTAAACCTTTTCTGTGTTCACTGCAGTTACTTTGATAATAAACTCACCTACACCTTTCTTAGCGGGGTCAAGGGTTATACTCTTTACAGATTTTTTCAGCATGCCTTCAGGCTAGAAAAACAACAATTACACCCTTATGTTTTAAGCAAACAATTCACAATATTGCATTCTTGTGTCTCTAATATTAACACTGCAACAGGAGAACAGCAAAATGTGGTATGTCACGCTCCAAACCCGCCACATGACTCCTTTCTCTTACCACCACCCGCAGCATCTTCCTGATTCCATCAGTGAGCCCCGAGTCTTTTACAGCTGCTTTGACCTCAATGGGGATTTCTCGGTCTTTCATGGGAATGATGACGAAGGGTACAGATCGTGTAGTCCTGGGTCCAACTTGGACCTCCTGACGATACCTCCCACGCTTAGAAGCTGCACTGCACACATGCTCCGCCTCAAGTAGATCCACTCGCACCTTGAAAAATGAGACAATGGTGGAGAAAACCTTTACGTATGTGAGTCTGAATGCAGATAAGATCTTAATGAAATAAGATGAGATTTATGAGGCTCCAGATATAATCCATTAGCACTTCAGTGTCAGGTGCTTTGTATGATTGTAATGCTATGATAAAACATCTTTTATAAATGCCTTTCATAAACATTCATTACAGTTTACATGGATTTATAGGCGATTACCAGTAACATTTTGGGTGTGCTCATTTTATCTGGCCCAACAACCCAACAGCCTGTTTCACTGTCGTGTCTGATCGATGACGTTTGTGATCTGCGATTTAGCACGTCATCCCAGCGCGGCAGGGATTTGCGTCTCCATTAGAACAGGGATTGACGCCACGCTTGTCTTGAGTGGTGGTCAAAGGAACGGCTGTAAATACTCTTCCTGCCTGCAGTATTATCAAAGAATAGCCACTAACAAAGATCAACTAATTTGGTGCACAAGATGTTTAATTTCTTGTAGTGAATTCTTAAAAATAAAAGTCCACCATTATTTAATGTTTTAACAGCTTTTATGGTTTCTCTGTTTCCCAGTAGGAACTAAAACGACTCCTGAAACAGCTGAGAACGAACGTTAAGAAACAATACAACAAAGTACGAACAGGGACGCAGGAGAGAAACTGAACTTTAAAACCACAGATATTCAGTCAGAAGCTACAACAGCTACTGAGGGTTTTTAAAAACACTTTTCTCTCCAGTTTCCTGCTAAGCAAGGAATGAAGAGACAGGGGTTTTTACAGGTTGGAGGCGGGGGCAGGCCCTACTCTGAAGAGAAACCATCCTAGGCTCAGCTTGGCCCAATTTGGTGCAGAAAAAACTGGTGGTGTAAATTGGCTCAGTCTGAATCAGTGGGGCCAAATGTGCCAGTGGAAATACACCGTAAGTGGGATGAGATTGGCAGTACTAACAACTGTTTGAAATTACTGAGAGTCATTTTGTACTGTTTTAGCTTAAAATGTAGCATAATTAATTATAAATAAAAGCACTGAAAGCATGGCTGTTGACCTCTCTTTGTATTAAACTCAATAGCTAAACTACATAAACTATGCTAAATTATCAACGTTCTGTCCTGAAACACAGAGAGAAGAATAGTGCACACTTACAGTGATCTCGTGATCGTTGTAGTTGTGGAGGATTGCCTTAACTTCTAGCTGCTCTCCTCGGACAGCAGAATAAGGCAGCCTGAGATCAATGAAGAAGTCTTTCTGCACAATTACCTCCAACGGATCAGCCACACAGATACCTTGAAGACGAGGCGAGAATCAAACGAGAGAAAACTGAGAGAAACAAAAAGGAGGGGTGGTGATTTTAGGGCAACAGTGGCTACAAGAAATCCTCACCATGACTTTTTGAAAGGCTGATGCCAATGAACTGCCAGGTTGTGATGGAGTCCTTCAAAGCGATTGTTAACTCATTTGATTTGCGACTGAAACACACAAGAAAGGCAGTGATAACATTTTTTTTTAAGTTTTAGGTGAGGTCAAATTAGGTGAGGTGTCCGATGTGCAGCGGGACAGAAAATGGCTCTTGATAATGTGAAGTCTGAAGAACTCAGACTTTTAGTGGTACCGCTACAGCTAGCTTAGTTACAGCTGAATGTGACAGAAGCTACATGACAAAATGAACTAGCGTTTTGATTGCAAAGGCATGGACGATTTCTGCCGGTGAAATAAAAAAACATTTTGTAGTAGACAAAATGCTCTCGTAACCACATTTAAGTTGTATTCCATTAAATGGTAAAATAATGTTTAAGATTCAGAAATGTGTGCAATATTGCAACTCATTCTATCATGCTTTTTATCTTAGATTAGATTCGATTTATCAAATAGTTGATAAATAAGTAATAAAGGGGAGAGCCCCTTGGCTGCATCCTTTCAATTTTAAATGTTTATAATTTTTTCGGTATAAGATTCTTTGTTTGAATATTTTGTCTCTTTCTATACTGATCCTTTTTCCTCGTATTTTGAAATTGATGCAGGGTCAATGATGAGATACGCGCAAGGAGGAGCACGTGGCCAAGAGAAAGATACAGATGATGAGCAACCATCTACAAGTAGTTCAGGCATCATAAAGGAATTATGCTTTGGGCACCAAATTGGCTAGCAGCGGTACTGCGAACACCATAATATTTCTTTCCACTGCTATACAGACGACATACAAATATACCTTCTCAACCTCCCGACCTGGAAGAAGTACTTCATGCATTCATCTTTTCCAGACTAGATTACTGGTACTCCCTTCTGTCCGGTATCAATCAGAAATCCCTCTCTTGCCTCCAACTGGCACAGAATTCAGCAGCTAGGCTTCTAACTGGTTTACCAGATGACATCACATTACCCCAATCTTAGCTTCCCTTCATTGGCTCCCCGTCAGTTTTAGAATTGACTTTAAGATTTTACTGATCACTTTTAAAGCAGTTCTGGGTCTGCCTCCGACCTATATAGCAAACATTTTTATTCCTTACGAGACAGCTCACAGCCTTAGATTCTCAGGCGGGGCCCTTCTAACCGTTCTAAAGTCGAGGCTAAAAACTAAAGGTGATCGTGCCTTCGTCATCAGGGCCCCTCGGCTTTTGAACACCCTGTCTGAGGAGACAACGCTTGCAGGATCGGTAAATCATCATCATCAACCCATTTTTATAGACTTGCCTTTATGTGATGTCGTCCTTTTACTTTTACTCCTACCGTTTTTGTGTATTATATTAATTTGTTTATTCATTTCATTTTTTACTTACTTTACTCATTTTATCATTAATTCTGTTCAGTGGCGGTTCTAGACCGGTTTTAATAGGGGGGCCAGGTTGGGGCCAGCTTTTTTGTTAGGGGGCACATACAACCCGGGAAAAGACAAATCCCTCATTCAGATAAGGGATAAATGGGACTTCAAACAATGTTTATAATTTCAACAACTTTGATTGGGTAGTAAACTGCTGAGACACTTTATTTCCACCTTTCCCTTCAGTAAAGAATCAGTGCAAGAAATCTGTCATTGTATTATTGATGCAGACTCCCTGTCGGGGGGGCCACAGGGGGGTCCAGACTCAGAGTTACGTGGGCACTGGCCCCTGTTGCCCCCCCCCAGAACCGCCCCTGCTTCTGTTATTCAAATTATTTGTTTCTAATTATTTAGTTATAAATGCCATTTATTTAATTTGTCCTTTGCAATTAAAAATAATGTTTTAGTCTACTTTCTTCCGCCTTGTTTTGTCAAAGCCTTCTGTAAACTGTGTTGTAATGACTGTCCAATTCAGTCACTTGTTGGGTGAGAGGCGGATTCCTGACACGTTTACATCAAACAGAAATGTGAGTTTGTCTTAGGTTTCTTTGTTGTCGTTTATTGAAAGTTGCACATGAATACTGGTACTTACATTTTAAGACTTCAAGGTATATGTTGATATTTCTTGTCTTATTGCTAGTGGTGGGTAAATGGTGGTTTAAACGGTAACTTAACGATGGCTTAACGGTAGAAATCGTGTGCTCCCTTCACCTACTACCCAAAACTTACCTAAAATTATCTATATATACACACCTGGTGCCTATCTGCAATCAGTGACACAAACCAAACTCCCCCCAGTGGTCAAAACAAACACACATACAAATGGCTCCTACATGTGTTTTTGAAAAGTGCTATATAAATAAAGTTTATTATTATATGTTTATTACTTCAGGAAAGTTTGGAAAGTCAGTAAACTCAACATGAATAATGATCTCGAGTGATTTGTGACTGAATCGTGTCACCACCAGATTTCACCGGAGACTGCATTTCTACCTCAGCTCCAGTCAACGTAATTTAATTTGAATTTAATGTGACATAAACACCAACAACAAAGGTCTCCTCAGCAGATCACTGCTGCTGTCCGGCCGGCTGATAAACAGGGATGAAGATATATCCATATCTTTTTAATCCCAACTGTTTAAAGAAAACTCAGTAAAATCAGTAAAGGGCTCTGGATCAGAGCAGAATCTGATATGACCGTTAATTCCTCAGGTCTGACTTAGTTCTTGACACAATAGCCGAGTCTGGGAGGCTGGGCAGCAGCTCCTCCCTACATAATACTCTGCATATGTTTTGATTTGATAAACAGCAGTAAATATATTTATTCATTTGAGTACACTTAAAGGTCCCATATTATGGTAATTTCTGCCTCTTAACATGGTTCCTTGAAGTCTAAATGGAATGTTAGTAACATGCTTTGGTCGAAATAAGCTGACTTGACAGTGACTTTCACTTTTACCAAACATGAAATCTTTACTTTTACTCAAGTACAACTTTTGGGTACTTTTTACACCAACACTTGGAGTGTGGTAGTAGAAAAAGCAGAACACTGCCTTGAAGGGTATGATAATATATGTTTTGGTGACAGGAGTATGTCATGTGAGTTTAGCGACTGAAGCGATTGAAGTCGGCTGCCTAAACTCGCTCACAGGCATCACTACAGCCACAATGTTTTTACTGTGTGTATATCAGTCGACTCACCAGTTTGGTGTTTGTCTCGAGCAAGCACCCAGTGTGATATCTGTCCACTGCCAACTTTCAGGAAACTGGCTGCGACTAACAATGTTATCGCTATCCATGTAACTTTCATCCTCCTCACCTAAAATGGAATATAAAGAGTCAAAATATTTCAACTGAATGGTGATTTCCTGACCCTTGAAAGACCAATGCTGCCTTCCCCTCTATGCTTTGTCCACATGTCTTACTGCGTGCCAGTAGGAGGTTGTCTTCCTTTGTCTCAGCTCTCTCTTCCAGCTTCTTGCAGCAGTGCAGGAAGGCCTCGACACAGGCTGGATCATCCATGATGTACTTGCTACGCCTCTCACAGGTGTATGAGAGGGGGGTGCCCCTCATGCCATCTAAACAACACTCGCGTAGTTTTTTTTCTTGATAATTACTCACTTGAAAATGACAGAGGGTTGTGAGAGAGGTGAAGGGAGAGGTTAATATGATGTCAATGATGAAATGTGATTTTTTTTGTAGCTAAAATCTGATGCATGTTCACACTGCGTTTTTTAACAGAACAAAAGAAAATAGTGATGAAACAGTCTCTAGGAAGTGGTTGAATGCTAATGATAGCCAATGGATTATCAAGAAGTTGTTTTACCTTCGTGCACATTTGCTCAGCCAGATTGGTTACTATGATATGCCTTTTCAGAGTACATCTAAATATAACCATGTTATTCTTACATAAGCTGGTCCTGATGTCCAGTACGGTGTTGGCTCGTTTCCTCCTTCTGGAAACTGGACAGTTCAATTCTGGGAATGTAAAACAGACTGGCTCATAACAGAACCCAACATTGTTAGACCTAGGGTCGAGTTATGTGTGGCACCACTGATGTGATACTGTTAAGGGTCATATAAATAATATTTTTACGCAGACAAATCTTTTTTCTTTTTAATTTACATCTACAGAGGTTGTAGAAAGGTGCAGAAAACATGTATCTAATTTCCTTTAAAAGCTTATGATTGTGAATCAATAGTTTGTTGTGTCCAAAATGATTGTTTTGTTTATCTCTGTGTAACAATTCTGATTGTTGATTCCAGCTTCTACTAAGGTTTGTGAGCCAACAGTGTAATGCTGTTGATATCGCGTGGTATCTGTGTTTCATCGGCAATCAACTTGGTAGTTGCCAGGTTGTGGAGGGAAAAAACGCAAGAATGGCTGAGTTCTACAGTATGTACCCAGCATACCGTTCTGCCCTAATGTTAGCTAGCTAGCATTAGCAATGTGGTATCTGGTTTGATAAGTACCTTGTTGGAGTGGGTCTAAGCCAAGTGAGGCAGTGTGGAGAAAAGACAAAACAAACAAATCTGCTTGTTGCCAACCAGAAAAGTGAATTAACTACTACCTCATACATAACTGTAATATAAGACAGGACACGTCTGTGGTTTCTGGTGCTAAAGCACAAGAGCCTACATCATGTGGCTATGGATTGCAGGCCAACAGAGAAATGTTGTCATCATAGACCGTGGGCCTGATTAACAGTTGTTACTTTATTCTGCTTAGCAATCTGCTGTTGTAACAGAGCTGTAAGGTTTGTGGCTATAGAAAAAGAAACCCAGCTTTTAGGGCGGCTGTAGCTCAGGAGGTAGAGCAGGTGATCAGAAGGTTGCTGGGTCAAATCCCTGGCTCCCCCAGCTGCATTCTCCTGACCAGCAGTTGGCACACTGCATGGCTGCCTCTGCCATGTAAATGTGTCAAGTGTCATAAAAGCGCTTTGAGCAGTATTTAGACTGGAAAAGGCACTATAGAAATGCAAGTGAATTTACCCAGATGAAAATATCACAGAACAAAAGAGAATTTTTCAAAAATATACATCTTTTTAATGTCTTGCTTTAAGTTGGTAGTTACTGCTCACAATGCACTCAAAACCTAATGCTGTGAGGCAGACTGTCATATTTGTCTTGAGCTTTGTAATTAAGTTATATTTTCTTGAAGTGGAGCTAATAATTTCAACACATGCCTAAAATGAGCCCTGTACATTGTATAATGAAGAAACAAATGGTCACAAATAAATTAAAACAAATAGCGAATCATAACATTTGCTCAGGACAGCTTAAGGTCACCTCCACCCAAGTATAACAATGAAAGAGAGCATCTGGGATCTGCCACTTTTGTACAGATTAACAGAAACCTGATTACATTGCACGTGCCAGAAGTTGAATAAGGTTAAACTGTAAATCATAAAACATTAAAATGCCATGTATTATAATGAAAGATCAATCCCCAAGGGGCGCCATTTGAATCCTTTCCTAGGGCACCAGAATATGCAGAGAAAACTAGTTAATGAGAAAAATGGTTAAATAGCGGTTACTTGCTAGAGAAGAAATAAATAAAACTGCAGACCAAGTGATCTCTTCAAAAAGTGACAAGACAGCATTTAACAGTAACTATAATACATATCTGGAATCATACCTGTTGGGAGAGGGAAAGGAATGAGAGCTTTACCTAGTCTGTAGGGAGTCTCAGAAGCCTTGTTGGACACAAACAACAGCCCAGCATCGTGAAACACACTCATGCTTTCTTTCCCTCCACCAGGAGTGCAGCCTGTGTCATACTTCTCCACTAGATCCCATACCTGAGTAGAGTGTAAGTCATACACAAACAGTAAAAGACCCATTCTAATATTTTGTGAAGAAGATATACTTATGCAATTGTGATGGGACACACTTCCTCATTGCTATCCATTATATATTGAGATGTATGTGCCAGTAAAACATCCACATTACCAAAGTTAGAGCTGAATGAAAAGACTGTCCTGAAACATATGTTATGAATAAAATTCAGACCCTGATGACAAATTTGTAGGGAACTGGACTTGCCAGACTTCAGTTTGTTGAGGAAGTTGCACCTATCATCTGGAGGGGAGTTGCAGGTTTTTAAACTCTGTCTGAGTGTCCTTACAGAGTTGTTAGAGACACATGAGGGTTGTTGACCCAACTGGCTTTCATGTGGGTTGCTAGGGCTAGGTGAGCCCAGGTGTGAATGGTTTTTAAGCTGTCTGTGGAGAGAACTCTGTACTGCATTGTAGATGGGTGATTTTTTTTTTTTTTTTTTTTATAGAATAAATGTAGAAACATTAAACCAAGAAAGTCATTTTATACTTTAATCGGTTATCTGTCTTCACATCCATATGAAACTCCAGTGTCGTTCTAATGTATCAGATAAGACCGATCAGTCTTCAGTAACTGATATCCAATAAAGGGGCATGTTGTCCAGTAAAAATACATTTGTGAAGGCTGCTCACATTTGTCCTCAATCGTTGCAGCTTAGAGGTCCGTCCTCCCTCCTGATCCTCTGAGCACTAATAAGAGCTCTTGGACGTGTAAGACGGTGAGCAAGTGAAGATCCAGGATCGAGGTAATGTCAAATAAGGGTACTGGGATGTACCCATAGAGACAGACAACCAATCACACTCAGATGAGTAGATTTAGATTTCATCGTCAGTGGTGGCATGTTGCCATGCTATTTCATGACGTCACTGATTAAGAGACCCCTACCAGCATAAATTATACACAGGTCTTTTCAGGATATTGATATTACTCTATTTTAGAATTAATAACTTTCTAGGTGAAATTCCCAGATGGTATACTTGATACTTGTATTCACCCAATCTCCCTCTGGCTCTCCAAAACACTGAACTTTAAACAAAAAAAACTTTATTCCATTATTTGCACATACTTAAACATATTGTAGATCAGGTAAAGTATATTCTAGAGAGTGTAGTACTCTGTATGTCAAAATATTGAAAAGTGAATAATTTTGAGCAATTAATGTAGGTTTTAAATGACAGAATAACGGAATAAAGAAATTGCCTTCTTCTGAGTGAGGCGGTGCTTGTTGTTTAGGACGTAGACGCCTTTGTCAACCACCACGAGTCCCACTGTGGCCTCTGGGTCTCCTGTGACCTTCAGACGAAAGATCCTGCGAGGTTCATACGATGGAGCTGGTCTTGATGATTCCAACTTCAACTAAAGGAGGTTTAGCAGACCAATATGCATTTGTAATTGTTAAAACAACTGGATAAAAAAAACATATGCATATTTGCATTTGTGCATTGTAATACAATTAACTATCAGTTTGTGTGTGGGTGTTTTGTTTACCCAATTAAAATTTGTTACATCAGTGTCGTGTGTCTCACCGAGCCCATGCAGGAGTCCTCCACATCTACCCAAACAGAGTCTGATACCACTTCATTGTCATTCGTAAAGTAGTAGGCTATGATGCGGAACGATGGCAGCATTTCTTTCGTAATGACAACTACCATGGATGTCATCGCTCTTATCTCGTATTGGCCAGATTCCAAAAGTTGACCCCTGCTCAGGATCTAAGGACACAGGTTTACACATTAGCATTTATCCAACATACATGTACTGTATATGCTACACATGTCGTGTGAAGCAGCACAAATACTCAAATCTCCACAAACAAACACACACATAAACAGACAGTTTAAAAAAAATCTCTCACCAAGTACGTAATATGGCCTTGTGCTTTTTGGTGCTGGTTGAGGACGATGCTGATTTTCAGATTGTCTCCTACTTTTGCTTCAGCTGCATCCACCCCTGCAACAATATAATTGCAAATTTAGTTTTAGCTAAACAAGGGATCCTATGTATGGTAGTTAGGTAGAACTTCCACTGTCACCACTGTCAAAACAATCACCATGTTTCCATCTGATATGATTTCAGGTTCTTCCTCACCTATGTGGATGTAACTGCTGCTTTTGCTGGTATATGGGTGAGCTATCATGGTGGCGGATGCTTGACTGATACCGGGAACAGCGGTCTTAGCCTACAATCAAACCCACAGGTTAACATACGCATTTTGTATTTAAATGATGATGTATATAAAGTGATGGACTGTACATGCAGAATCTCTATTCTTTCTTTTCACAATAAAAGAGAGTTCAATGCAGTGCAATTTATCAATAGCACACTCAAGAAACCACAAAATAATTTGAAAACATATATGCAACATTTAAAAAAAAAGCTGCGTATAGATAAAACACAATTATTTGCACATAGAAATGAGCTGTGAATACAAAGGAGTAAGAAACCAGACAAATAAAAGTAATACAAAACAAAATCAAAATGTATTTAAAATAACGCTGAAAAATATGTCAACCACATGTCAGTGATGTTGGAATATGATTGTTTTAAAATTCTATTCAGATCATTACACTATTAAAAGGTCCCATATCACACTTTTATTTTGGTTATCTACTAGAAAATCTGTGCATGCTTAAATGCTCAAAAAACACATTATTTTCCTCATATTGTCCATTTCTGTAGCACCTTCTTTTGGAACACTCTGTTTTGGTGCCGGTCTCCTAAAGGCTCACTCGCCTCAGAAGCCTGGTCTTCTCTGATTGGTCAGCTCTCACAGGCCTGAGCTGGCACCATCCACAGTGGCAAACCTATCTAATTGCCATTAGACGATCTGTGCCAGCCATTGTGAGGATTTCCTTTGCTTAACCAAAACTAAAAAAAAAAAATGGAAAAAAAATTCAGACACTCACAGTAATTTTCATTGGTTCAGCTGTTCCGTTTGTATTGATGGGAAGCCGAGCAATGCCATTGGCTGCAGTGAGGCCCCGCGCTTTTCCCGGATCCAACACCACATAAACACCTTGGGCTGGAGAGCCGTCAGGATTCACAACTTCCATCTTACATCCAGGAAACAGAAACAGTTAAAAAAAAGTAGACACCCAATTACACCAGAAAACGGATAATATAATCCTATTCTGTCTGTAAACTGTAGTAGCTTGGCAGCAAAAACACATATGAACACTGTACAAGTATTAACATTTAATAAAATGATTATTGACACAGATGCAAGATGTGTCTGTTTACTCTAAAAAAAGGGAAAAAAATGTGATTATGCATATGTTTTTTAAATTGCAAGTAATTGTGTACTTTACCACAACATTGAACGGCATATTTGGTTTGAAATATTTGGGCGTTTTCTTGAAGTTGATGGTATAAGGTGATGTGACAATCTGGATCCCTCTCAACTCTGACTCTACCATTTCACCACCTACACACACGTGTGCACACACACACACACACACACACACACACACACATGCTCTGTTTTAAAGACAGCACTGGTTCCTCACAAACATCCTCTCCCTGGTCTCACTGATTTCCAACATCTAATAAAACAGTAATGACCATGCACAATGTACATATCCAGATACAATGTCTTTGTTTTCTTTCTTTCTTATTTAGAAAATTTGACACACTCATATATTACTTGAGCTGGCTAAATCAGAAATTCACAAATTCAGAAATGGCATGACATTTGACCACACACATACACAAACACTCATTGTCTCTTTCTTACCGCTCTCCGTCAGCACACTGACAGCTACATATATGGAGCTCCCCACCAGGTCAGTTATGTTTTGGAAAGTTTGTGTGATGTGCTCTCTCTGCAGTTTGACTTTCCCGTCACCTCTGGCGATCTAATGTGACACAAAGTAAATATGCATCTTGAAGGCAGTTGCTTTCTACTTAACTAAACGTCAGAAATATGTCTCTAGTTACTGAGATGCAGCCAGCGTGTCAGTATGGGCTCACCGACACTCTCTGAAGAGAATTTGGAAAGCTGTGCTTTTTATCCTGACGGATAACTCCAAATACAACATACGCAGTCCCATCCACTTCTTTACCGAACAGATACCTTGAACCACAAGAAAAGTGTTTATAGTAGTGTTCTATGATATAATGCAGGACAATCAAAAAGCACATTATCTCAATCAGCTGTTTATAACTTTTTGGGCCAACGTCCTCGCTTCTGTTCACTGCTTGCACAATGAACTGCACCTCTGTTTACTTCTCGTGTTAACTCTATAGTAACATAACGTACACCTCCAACCTTAGCGATCATTGTGTCTTTTCATCCTTTGGTTATTGACCTCACCTGTCATATTTAGCCTTGTAGATACTGTAAACTGTATTTAATGCTTGTTCTTTTATTAACATTTTAAAATGCTTAAGGATAAGAAGCTTTATAAATGCATCCTCCAATCAATTATTAACTTCCTCACCTATCTTAAATGGAACGACTTAGTAACAGACTTAATTGCTTTGTCTTTCACTGAATATTTGTAAATAAAATATTTAAGCCCTGTAACAACTCAGGGAAAACTTTGTAAACTTGTAACTTGTAACTTGTAAATGGAGGTCAACTCTTAGGTCAAGTGGCGCAGTAAAACCTATGAGCAACACATTCACAACACCTTCTCCTACAGTCACTCTACTGATCAATTCGGTCTCTAAATCCATAAAACAAAGACCATCACGTACATAGCATTGATGTTGATGGTGAGGTCTATATCGTCCACATGAAAAAACTGTTGCCCAGGCGACAGTTTCACCTCAAAACTGGGTAGCACTGAAAAATTAAATGAATTTATTGAGCGTACAATTAAAAGTAAGTGAATGATGTATAGGTTTTAAGTAACCGTTGATGAGAAGAGGGACTCACCATATTCTTTGACCTCGAACTCTGCAGAGTAGCTCTGCTGGGGGTTACTTTGGAACCTCGCTACCACCTTCCACACCCCAAAGCTAAAACACACAGACAATAAAACACATACTCACACACACCAAGAGAACACATTTAAACTGGCAAACAAATTATTGAAATGTTGACAAAACCTTTGCATGTGTTTTGTGGCCATCACTTGCTTGTTAGACTCTGTTTTAGATATCAATGTTTTAACCACAAGGCTATGGTGGCAGCGATTACAGTAATATTGCAGTTGCGCATATGGCTGTACAATGTTGCAGTCTAGCTACGTAGCTTGTTGTTAAATCTAGCTTGTTAGCTTGCATGCTAACTCCGGTGTTCAGCTTTGTCTTTATGGCTACTGGTTAGCAACAGTGTCTTTCAAGTGACCAGGCAGTCATAATGTTAGTTTGTGTTCAGGACACTCTGAAGTGGTTGAATTGGTTTAGAGAAATAACGTTTGTCATGCTTCAGAAAGGCAGCATGGCATTGAACCCGGTAATGAATAGCTGATGACTCTGTCTACCGCGCTGGAGAATATTGTTTGTTACTCGGGATATCTACAGTGATCGGCATGAATTTAGTTGTATAGATCAGAAATAGAACAATCAGGACTTATGTTGTTGTCAAACTTGCTCAAGTCCTTACACTTGCCCAACAACAACAGATGTCCTGATTGTTCTATTTCTGATCAGTACAACTAAAAAAAGACAAATGGTCCACTAAACAACATTGAGTGTTTAGCACCGTAGGTAATGATTTATCTATAAACAAAGAAGCTACAAACAAAATACTAACCTGACAATTTCACCGAGCTGGTGTTTCCCAGAGTAGATCCCTGATTTCAGAGCGACTTGCTCCTGTGATAAGGCGATGCCATCAGGGGTCTAGAAATAGGAAAAACTTAAGAGTCAATAGATAGCCATAGCTATTAAAAAAAATCATCCGGTAAACTTTCCAAAAATTATGATTTAACTTTATATGCTGACTTTTTCTTACCACAATCTCAGTGACAACATAAGCATCATCATTGGTTGTAATATTCTTCTCCACGGGCTTCATGCTCGGCGTCATTGCAAAAACCCGGTAAAACACTGCCAAAGAGAAAATGAGAGATACAGAGAAAGACCACAAACTTATACTACATTATGATCACTGTCGTATTTAGAATTAAATATATGAGTGGTTTATTAACTTGAGTAGATACATTTTTTATCCATTAGCCGTGTAAATACCATAAATTATGAAGGACTGAATGAATAAAAGAAGAGATGAGGTCATACGTCCCCTGCAGTGAAAAGCACCTGAGTAAACTGAACTTTGGTTGGGTTTCCCTTGGAAAAAGGGAAAGTAATGTAATATTTTTTAAATATATACATATATACTTTTTGGGAGAGCATTGTAGGGTCTTTTAATGTTTCTTTTTGTATATTTAAGTTTAGCCTTCCCTCACAAAATGTATGTGTACAAGATATAAAAACCAAGGAACAAAAACTCAAGACCATCTTGGTATCACACCTGCCACAACCCCTGTACCATGTGGATTATCTGACCCTTGAGTACTCAGTAGTCATTACAACATTATCACAGGAGCAATCAGCTACACACCTGAACAGTTCTGTGACTGTGTCTTGCACAGTTGTGACATGTCGAAGGCATCAATCGCTAGATGTAAAAAGCTATAAACAGACTGCATTGTGATAACATGTCTACACCACCAAGCTACTTAATACACAATTACTGTACACATTATCTATAAATTGATCTACAAGTTGTTCGCAACTGAAGTCTGCTTCTCAGGTTAGTAGATGAGTCTCTGCTGAATGTCCCCCAACAACGTCTCAATGAGCCACTTGTTAGCAACCACCTATTTAAGTTAGTGCTTTAAATGTATGTATTTTATAGGACAGAATATCTCATGCCTGTGGTAGAGTGCACTTTTTGCACGCTGGTGCCCCACTGCATACGGCTGGTGTCTTTTAAATGTTTGTTTGCCCCTCAAATAACATACAGAGTTGTTAGGCTACTCCATTGTTACCCTTTTACTTCTTCTGCAGTACCTAGAGAAAAGTATCAGAAACTGATTAGTACTTTAACTGAAGTGTGTTGCTGACACTTTTTCACTGGCTCCAGTTCTGTGTGGTATTTACACATTTAGTGCAAACATAGTGACAACTTTACATTAGGGCTGTCAATGAATCATTTAAATTCGAATACTCGAATATTCAAAAAAACGTGAGATTTGATTTTGAAAATTAATATTCGACCGTGAAAAAAAAAATAAACATCAGCGGCTGCGTTGCGAGTGGGCGCATGGCATGACGGGTAAGGGACAGGTCACAGGAGTCGCACCTGCACAGCGTCACTCACTGCTGAAAGTGAGACGCGTCAAAAACCGTGGCAGATGCTGATGACAGAGAGAAAAACGAAATGGCAGAAAGTTCAGAGCGCAACTTGGCAGCAGAGAGAGCGGTTTGGACCGCAACCTAAAAAGCCCCATTTGTAAATACTTCGGATTTTGGTCAGTAGACGACAAAAATGTGGAGCCTCGAGATAAAGTTGTATGCAAGCTGTGAAACCTACAGTTAGCTTACCATTCCACCACCAGCAACATGAGGGCACATCTTGAAAATATGCACCCAAATGAGCATGCCATGTCTGGAACTCAAACTAAACAGCCATCTCTCGACTCGTATTTTTTACCACCCGCCACAAGCTCTTTGTCTGCAGCACAAAGAAACTTGCTTCGTTCATATGCAAGGACATGAAGTTGTCAGTATCGTTGATGGCATGGGCTTCAGAGAGTTTTGTCACCCTTATATGGGACAAGGTTTTTTTCGATTAAAATTATGTATAAAGTGCGGTCGTCTTATAATCGGGGTCTAACCGTTGACACATGCTGATAGTTGTCTGGGTCGCTACACGACCGCAACGGCAGAGGGCGCCAGCTTATTGTAGAGACGTCACTGACACTGTGGCTGCGGTTATCTGTCAATCACAGCGGAGAAGAAGTGACAGGAGAAGAAAAATGGAGAGACGCGGTGATTTTACGGAGCAAAGTGGATCAAAAGTGGGGCAAGTTAACAGACATCTGAGGTGGAGCTATGATGCTAATTTTAAGATAATGGTGATCAATGCAGCGTAGGTGCCAAACAACTGTCAGCCAGCCAAGAAATATGGAGTTATGGAGTGTAACGTCCGAAGATGGCGGGTCCAAAAAGACCGTCTGAAAACGCTAACAGTAAGAGAAAAGCTTATCGTGGTCCTCTAAGTGGCCGCTTCCAAGAGATTGACAGGAGGGTATGTGACTTTGTTATTAAGAGATGAATTTTGGTTATCAGTCTTTTTCTGAGGATTAGTCTTGAAAAGAGGGGTCGTCTTATAATCAGGGTCGTCCTATATTCGGGTCAAAACGGTAGTTATGTCTCGTTGTATTAGTTTGTCCTCCTGTTATTGACATAATGCGCAAATATAGATATTCGAATGGTTCGAACCTATGTGTTTTTTAGAGCGAATATTCGAACGTCATTTTGTAGTGATTTTGACAGCCCTACTTTACATATGCCGTATACAAATCAATTGGAGACCTATTCAACAAACCCTCCAAAGTTAAATGTTTTACAGTTTCAGGAAGGGCAACAGAGTACATTGCAATAATTTCAAAGGGTTTATCAGATGAGATATAGACTTTATGTGGTAAAATGATGAGCAATATTTCAGATTTTCCAATGTTTCCAATCAGCCATATAATCTGACTTTCATGTTGTTGTCACTGTTGTTTGTATGTTTCAAAGAAAGAAAGTGACCAAAAAAGAGATGGAGAGGAAGAGAAACAGACATTTGCCTGAGCAGAAAAGCTGATGTCGATAGTAGTCGATAGTATTAACGAGTGTTTTGTTTCAACTGTGTTTGCCTTTTAAGAAAATTAGGGAATGTTGTTGAGTTTCATCAGCAGTGAAGGAGGACTGGACACACCTTTACTGTTGGGTGTGTAGAGGGTCTTGTCGGTCTGGATGAAGATGTAGCCAGCCTGGAAGGTCACTAAGACGACTTTCTCCAGCTCTGCACCAGGGAACTGAGCTTGCAGGTACACATACTGCTTGATGTTGGGATCTTTATTGAAGTTAACAGCAGGGATCTGAAACCGGCATGAACAGACACAAGCAGAGTGTGAGGAGCAGAGAGATGATTCATAGATGTTTTAAAAAAAAAAAGTTATTTTGAGACAATTTGTGTCTCAATCTACTTAACTGTAATTTGTAAGAGGTCCTGGAATTTCTTCGTGTTAGTAAGGGTCACAGAAGTGGACGCCAGCCTTTTGGTTTTGGTTGGATGGTTCATTACAATGACTTCGACCCTGTCTCCTTCAGAACAGTCTTGACACTCCACAAAGATGTTCTCTACCGCTCCAACTCGCAACACATTGGGGGCTGACATGACCTTCCTGCAGAGCAGCAGCGAGATGAGCAGAGAACTCAGTCACTGAAGAGACACAAGATTTATTCAGTTGGCAGAAACTTTTGTTCAAAGTACATGCAAACACTGTTGGACTCAGTGAGAGTGACTGACCCCATGTTAGAAAAGCACGCTGTAAAAGTGCCCTTGTGGTGGATAAAACAGTATAAAGTGTCCTCTAGAGTGTCCTATAAGTTGTAAAAAATAGATAAAAGTGTCCTCTGGACCAAATGTAGTGAGGTGCCCACTGTTTAACATCGATGTGTCACAGCTTTCGGCACACCATTACCTGTGTGTGCCCTGTATATGTTTTTGCCCCTGCCTCGCAAACATCCTGAGCCCACCACTGCAGGTGAATGACGTTACTATCCATGCCACATTAGATCATGAGAATAAGTGTTGTGTCAAATGTTGTGTCATTCAATTTTCTTTTTTCACCTGAGAGAAGTCTCCCAGGATCACAAGTTCAGGAGATACCAATAACAAATCTATGGATCTAAGTTTCCTTTTTCTTTGAACATACATTTTCCCAAAATGTAAGCACTATAAACCACCCCACATATTAATAATTGTGAGAGGCTTTTGAGATAAATTATCATTTAGTATTGGATTTGTTACATTTGAGATCTTAGATACAATAAGTGATGTATTGTTTGTCTTGACTAAGATCCCACACAAAATCAATAAAACATGTCATCACTTAGTGTTATACTCTGTTTAAACTGTCTCAACTTTACACAACATTTAGGCCAATTTACTGGCATCATTTGAAAGTAAACTGTACTTTGACTATTGTGACAAATACTGCAAACTAGAATGCAGCTTCTCATTTTGTAAGGTACAGGGGAAATGGGACTGAGTTAATCTCATTGTAAAACAAAATACTTACCATGTATCAATAGTGCTTGACTCATTTGCAAATGCAGACAATCTCTGGATTTAATGCTGCTCCCATAACAGTTTTTTCTTAGTTGCTTAGACATCAGTTAAACACAAATTATGTGTTTGTCATAAAAGGAAGTACTAGCTGCATTACGGCCATAAAAATAATTTTTTTGTCATTACATAAACAAATAAAGACTCAAGTTTACACTTGTGAAACTGTGTGAATATGATTGCATCCTGTTAAACTATTTCTATACTGAGACGTAGAGTTACTCAGGTCCCATCAAAACTCATTTCAGCATGAAATACTTTCACTCAATAAATCTGTTTCATATTCCTGAATTGGCATCTTCAGCATTGACAGTTCTAAATGCTGTGATTTGTGGTGTTTTGCTCGACACATTCGAGACAGCTCAAGATCTATTCCCATTGTGGTCATCAAGACTATCTTGATGGATGTAGGTTATTTAAAAATTACGTTTTTTCGAGAATTATTACCATTGTAGTACCAAAGAAACTGTTTTTTCAAAATGACCATTGGAAAACCAGCTTGAAAATATTTTAGTTCTATGTGATTATGAAAAAGAGGAAGTGTGTGAAGGTTAGGTAGCTCTACTTACGATGAAGATACACCAGCCAGAATAGAAAAGCCCAGAAGGGCCAGGAGCCACAGCTGGGTTCTCCAACCTGATCCCATATCTGCTGTCATTGTATTCTCCTGCTCTGTCACACTCTCCTTTATCCACCCGACTCCCCCTTTCTGCACCTCCTTGTTTGCAATACCATCAGCAACAGCATGGGGGACTGACTGATCTCTGACATAAGCGCAAATGATCATAGACAAAGTGATTACACATACTTAAAAAGGGTAGATCAAGTAGCAATGAGGGCCAGAAAGTTTATATTCCTTTTAAAAAACGAGCCAACATTTTCCAAGCACTTTTTCGGAAGTTTAGCTAACTTCTCTTAATTATTATTTTTTTTTGGCCTTTTTTGGCTTAATTGACAGAACAGCTGAAGATATGACAGGAAACAGGTTGAGAGAGAGGGGGAGTGACACACAGCAAAGGGACCAAGACCGGGAGTCGAACCTGGGTCCGCTGCAGCGAGGACAAAGCCTCTGTACATGAGACGCCTGCTCTACCCACTGAGCTAAACGGCGCCCCAACTTCTCTTAAATTTAAGTTGGGAAAATTCACCAATATGCATTTTACTGATAGCTGAAAAATTAAGTATAGTATACGTGAAAAACCCCCAAAATTTAGGTTAACCACTGTAGAAAAGGTCAGCATTTTAACCACATTGAACTTAATTAAATGACGTAAAATTTAGAATAAAAATTAATAGTTTGATTTAAATGATATTAAGTCTTATTAATTGTTTTCTTTCTGTGCAATATGATTCTCCACAGTACAGTTCCTTTTTATGTCTATATAATGTTAAAGGGACATTTTTCCAATTTTTGAACATTGTCATTTGTCAGTCAACTAACTGGCTCCGGACGTGGGCCCCTGGCTTCCTCGTGGAAGGGTCTTTCGCCTCGCACCTCTATATTTCATGGGGTATTTGTGAACCATACTTAGTCTGGCCCCTCACCTGAGACCAATTTGCCCTTGGAGACCCTACCAGGAGCACATGGCTCCTGACAACCTGCCTCCAGGTTCATTTTTGTTCACCACACGGTTGTGACAAAAAGGGAGCTGAGCCGGAAGGCAGAGCTCTCGATTTACCGGTCAATCTTCGTCCCTACCCTCACCTATAGTCATGAGCGATGGGTCATGACCGAAAGAACACGATCGCAGGTACAAGTGGCCGAAATGGGTTTTCCCCGCAGGGTGGCTGGGGTCTCCCTTAGAGATAGGGTGAGAAGCTCAGCCATCTGGGAGTGACTCAGAGTAGAGCCGCTGCTCCTCTGTGTGGAAAGGAGCCAGTTGAGGTGGTTCAAAGAAGGTTTTTGAACTACTCACCATTGGATCTCGAAGGATGGCAGAGAGAAAGAGGAGCGCCGTTTGGCTGTATTTTCAGGCCGAAAATGTCACAACGGCGACCTGTGTCATTTGCAAGAAGCTGGTAAAATACAGTGGTAACACTACCAATTTGTTTAAACAAATGAGAAATCATGCTAATCAATTCGAAGAACTTAAGAAACGCAGCGAGGAGGAGAGAAATCCCCCAGCCCCTGACCCCAACAGACCCAGACCCCCGACTCAGAGGCAGAGGTCATTGGCAGAGGCCTTTCAGTCTGGCAAAGAATATCCAGGTAGATGATAGTGGTGAAAATGATATTTTAGTCATCTTCAGCATTAGTTAGCATTCACACTATTGTTCTTCTGGAATGTATTATTATTCCTGATTCTATAATTTTTTCGACTCGCTTCTCCTACTAATTTTGAGCTAGAAACCATTCAGCTATCAAAATGTTCAGCCTTTTAAGGACATTATGGCTTGTATTTTTGGCTTTTCTATCTTTTATGCTTTTGGAAATATTTTTTCTGCATCATTTTTCCCATTCATCAGACAGTATCTGTTGTGTCTCTCGCTCTGGTGCCCTCATTTTTCACTCTATAGAAATAAAAAAAACACATCACAGAGTTCAGTCATGTCTCCTGTTACTCACTACACAAGTAGTTATAATAATAACAAGGTAAATAACCTTGATACATTTATCCCATTGAAATGTGTTATTTAATTAAATTACTCTTTTGTGTTAACTGTGAAAGGGATACTTTATGATGACTATATTTAAACTACGAGTAGATGTGCTACAGACTTGATTATTTTATTATATCCCTTAGCTGATTCTACAAGAGCAGTGGAGATAACAAAGAGCCTGGCTGAAATGGTTGTGAAGGACCTGCAGCCTCTTTCCGTGGTGGAGGATGATGGCTTTAGGAATTTTGTGAGGACACTCGATCCTCGGTACAAAATTCCAAATAGAAAAACTTTAATGGAGGTCAAACTACCAGCTCTGTATGAAGACTGCTGCTCTCAGGTCAGAAAGGCATTAAGTGGTGTGGATACAGTTGTCCTTACAACCGACATGTGGACATCAAGAGCCACAGAGGCATATTTAACAGTGTCATGCCAAATCATTGATGAGAACTGGCAAATGCTGGCATACGTGCTCGAAACGTGCCCTGTTCGTGGACAGCACACTGCAGACAATATTTGTTTGCAGTTAACCAGAATCGCAGAAGAATGGGGCATAACAGACAAGATTCAGGCTGTTATAACCGACAATGGCGCCAACATGGTTGCTGCCGTGCTCAAAGCAGGTTGGGCCCACTACCCATGCTTTGCACATACTTTAAATTTAGTGGTGAAAGACTCTTTCAAGGCTCACCCTGACTTGCTTGAGATTCAGCAGAAAAGCAGTGCTATTGTTGCTTTCTTTCACCACAGCACTAAAGCTGCAGACAAGCTCAAAGAAATTCAGGTGCAGCAGAAGTTCCCTGAAAAAACACTCATCCAAGCAGTTGAGACAAGGTGGAACTCTGTCTTCCACATGTGGGAGAGATTGTCTGAGCAAAAGGAAGTGGTTACCACAGTCCTCTGTCTCCTTGGAAAGAGCTCACTTTGCTTAAGTGAGGAAGAATGGGCTGTCATCAGTCTGTCCATAAATGCACTGAGACCATTTGAGGAAGCAACCAGGGAGATATCAACTGAAAAACACGTTTTAGTCTCAAAGGTGATTCCCCTAGTGTCACTGCTTCTCAGAACCACTGCAACTTCTGAGCGCCAAGGTAGCAAGCTAGCTGCTGAGCTGTCAGTGCAATGTCTGCGTCGTTTCAGGGCTATTGAAACATGTTATGGTCTTGCTGTCAGCACCTACCTGGACACCAGATTTAAAAACCTGGCATTCCGTGACTCTACAAATGTTGAGCCTGTAAAAGCTCGACTTGTCACCGAGATGCAGTCAGTGAGTCAGACCTCAGCACCTTCATCATCTGCATCAAGCTCAAGCTCTTCCACCAGCTCTGCCCCAGCTCCTGCAACTACCTCCAGCTCGTCTGCAGGGGCTGCTGCATCCCCACCTGCAGCAAAAGGCGGGATATGGACAGAATTTGACACTCAAGTCCTTGCATCTCAGCAGCATCAAACAACTGGCACTGATGTTCTGATTGAAATCCGCAGGTACTCAGAAGAGAGGCCAACTCCTCGGGATCAGGATCCACTACTTTGGTGGAAAAACAATGCATCAACATTCCCTTCTCTGAGCAAACTTGTGAAGAAACACCTGGGAGTGGTTGCAACATCTGTGCCAGCCGAGAGGATTTTTTCAAAGGCAGGACAGTTAGTTCGTCACAGGCGATGTGCAATAAAAGCAAAAAATGTGAACATGATACTGTTCCTGAACAAAAAAAAAAAAAAGGTTTCTAAGGTTTTGGGCATTGTTACACTTTATTTATTATTTTTTCAAAATGCACTGAATGGGAAAAAAAATTATTTTATTTTTGTATTGTATTTCCACATTCTATATTCATAACACATTCACAACACACATTGTTTTAAATGTTTTATAACATTGTTGTGTGTTGATTTATTGTGTACACTTTGTTCATTTGAGAGTTTATATAAATTGTATTTAAGTTTTCTAACTGTTCTGTTCTGACAAAAGCGTTTAATAAAAGAAATATTTTCTATTTATGTATAAACTTTGCCCAAATTCTGTCCTGGGTTTTAACTAATTAATAATACATAGGAAAAATCACAAAAACACTTGAAGGTCATGAAAATTCATTCAGATTTAGCAATTTGATGATGCATCCACCTTAATTATGAAAAAGTATCGGTATCGGTATCGGCGATACTGGCCCTGTATTTACTTGGTATCGGATCGATACCAAATCTTGCAGTATCGCACACCACTACTGACTGCTGTGATCAGCTGTTTCTTGGTTTTAAAACTCCCCGGCTGTGGGTCACACAATAGTGCAGGTCATCGACAACTCCGCCCATCTTACGCAGGGGCCGGCACATTGACGCCTTGGATTTAGATAGCAGGCAAGGCGGAAATAAGTGTACCCTCCGAGGTGGCATATCGGCGGACCAAAACAGACCCCCAATATGCTGGCCTCTGTCTAAAACCGCGACAAAAAAACGCCACAAAAAGTTAAAGTAGGCCCCTATCGTGTTAAAATCCTTTTCCCTCATTAAAAATTCCAGAATCAAGAAATAAGCAAATACATGGCATCCCAAAAGCTTGAAACTCAAAAATTCAAGTGTATGAACAATATGAAAAACCCATTTTTGAGTGGAGGGGGAAAATCAATAGACTTGGCAGGTATATGATGCGTCAGGGCTTCTTTTGTTCAGCACCGCGGACAGCGGTGAGAGAGAGAGAGATGAACAAGAAGCATTTTGCATTTAAACTAGATATTTATATGCCACAAAACAATTAAAAAGGGGGGGGGGGAGGGTTGTTGTGTGATAGCAGAGTGGAGAGTCAGCAGCTTATTATTATTATTACTTTTTAATATACAAAAGTTATTTCTAATACGTTAAATAAGTGTAATGCATATAAAGATGCACTATTTTGAAATACATTCAGGAAACCAGTACAGATGCAATGCAGGTTGAGGAAGCAGCAGCTGGACTATCAGGGCTTCAGGTGAGGTCTTAAAATGGTTCTGTGATGAGATATCAGCAATGAAAGTGAAGGATGTTTGGGTTTTATTTTACCTTATATGAGCATTTTTTTTTTTATCATGAGTTGTTTTTTTCCTCTTTTTTTGAATGACAAAGTTGGTTCCATAAAGCCTAAACCTTGGCTATTCCCTTAATATACAAAAGTTATTT
The DNA here is from genome assembly GCF_900880675.1 of Sparus aurata. Lineage (NCBI taxonomy): Eukaryota > Metazoa > Chordata > Actinopteri > Spariformes > Sparidae > Sparus > Sparus aurata. The sequence goes on along the minus strand of NC_044187.1, from coordinate 27,795,896 downwards.
CTAATAAGTTAAATAAGTGTAATGCATATAAAGATGACATTTTATTCATTGATGCATTATTTTGAAATACATTCAGGAAACCAGTACAGATGCAATGCAGGTTGAGGAAGCAGCAGCTGGACTGTCAGGGCGTCAGGTGAGGTCTTAAAATGGTTCTGTGATGAGACACTACCATGGCTTACTATCAATGTAAACATGTCTACCTGTCTCGTAAATTGTTATGAACAGATGCAGGTGCAGACTGGTTTAAGTTTTCTTCGCTCTTTAGAACACCGTTTTGTGTCTTGTATTCTCCTGCATTTGATTTCCATGCCTTTTGTCTTGTGTGTCATGTTTTGTTGTTCCATGCCCTCATGTGTCCTTTAAGTTCCCCTGTGTATTTCCCTTGTTGAATTTCCATGCCCTATTGTATCTCTTGTCCTTTAAGTGTCTCCTATGTTCTTCCCTCTGTCTGTCAGTGTTCTCATCCATGCCTTCCCCTGGTTATCTCACCTGTTGGTCCACCTCACCTGTTCCTCATCTTGACGTTAGTGTCTGTGTATTTAGTCTGTATCTTCCCTGCGCTCCTTGTCCGGTCATTGCATCTGTTTGTGTTTGCCTCTGTTCATGCTCCTCAGGGACGTGCACATGATTATAGAGGGGCAGGGGCTCAAGGTCAGAAAAGGGCAGTACATGCGCGCGCATAGCATAGCCAAAAAAAATTTCAGGCCTTAATAACACAATATGTAGATTATAGCTAAATTATTTCAATATGACCTGAGCTACATCTGTGCCAAATTTGGCGCTTTTCGATTAATTTGCGCGAAATTACCTATTTATGTGCTTAAGGCCCCCAACTATTAATTAATAAACAAAGTACATATAGAAAGCTAACTACTTAGCTGTGTATCCTGTGTAGCTGTGAGTGATATGCATTTGCCATTTCTTTTGTGTCAACAAGTTGTCAACATGAGTTTATTCACATTATCATAATACTGAGGTTTAGAAGACATGCAATTCAGCTGCAATTCTTAAAAAGCAATAAAACACTGGTTTATTATTAGGCTATTTATTGCAGAGCAAGCGCAAACTAGAAATACAGGCTACACATCTAAAATGAGACAAAACCAAGAAGTGACTACTGTGACTGTAAGTAGGAACAGCAATGTTTACAACAGCAAAATCACAATAAGCTCAATATCTGGAAGAAGCTGAAGATGTGTGGCAAGATAAACAGCCGACACAGACAGCTGTCAGATTATTCTTAACTCTCATTAACAAGCACAAATGGACACTCTTCTGAAATATGACTCATATTTAAGCACGTTGAATAAGTGGAAGGCGACTTGTTAGCCCCCACAAGGAAGTTATGTTAATGGATTTATAACTCACAAAGTTCAAGTCGCTCCACTGTCACGTCTCATCTACGTGCGTGGTGGAGTTCTGATGAGGCATCGGCTTCTCTCTCTCTCTCTTTGTCTACAAAATAAGAGCTTTACATTGCACCCCATTGGAGTGTAGAACTGGGTTCTTAGCGGCCGAGAGAGAGAGAGAGAGAGAGAGCGGAGCCGCAGCAGACAGAGGAGTGGCTTTAGGCTCAACACACTCACACAACACCATATTACGTACGAAATGTACGGTAGATAACTGTGGCATTTTTATACCGCCTTTTTTTGACATCCTCACAACAGGATTTTTTTCATTCATTTAAAAAAACACACAAAAAGGGCACTTTTTAACAGGAGATAAAAAGGGCGGGGGCTCAAGCACCCCTTGGGCCTTATGTGTGCACGTGCCTGATATAGGGCAACGTGTAGGCTGATAATATCAACCTATATATCAGAGGGGCTCTAATTCTAATGGGTCTGTACTGACTTAAATAAAAACTGATTGGGATCTCCGATTTGGTTTCAAATTAGAGTATAATTAAAAAGTATTTGTCCAAGTAGACCTATGCTCTTTGGTGGATCTAATACGGCTTTAGCGGTTGATAATTAAGGGTTTGTTCACAGTCTCATAAGGAACACGTTACGTTTAGGTTTTGCCTATTTAGATACAAATGTCTTATATTTACGTCTTATAAGTTTAGTTAGGATATAACTGTCTACTTTTGATAGCAGACGAACTACTTCTAGTTTTGACCTCCTTTGTCATGAAGTATAGGCTTACTGAGCGCTGTTAGTGTAACCAAAACACAAGGTGCGATAGTATTGCAATAGACACAGTAAAACAAGTCTTTTGACTGACTGATGGGGAAAATGAAATGTGACATACAATGCAGGCGTTAACGGACTCCGGAAGATGGCAGTAATGCAACACGGAGGATGCGAGCTGCCGTGAACCCTCGTAGAAGAAAAAGAAGTAGAAGGAGAGAAAAAAAAAGCAGACGAAGAAGAAGCCACAGCTGCAGCAGAAGCAATAGAAGAAGAAGAAGAAGAAGAAGACGGTGACGGTGACGTACTTCCTGCAGCCCAGCCGCCGCCGGGTCATGTTAGTGTTCTTGGAGAATAAAAGAATCACACTGTAACTTTCTGGGCTGAAGACAGACGGCGCCGAGGCGTTTGAGCCGACCAGAAACACAGCGACAGCGAAGTGAAGAGAGACTCGTTGGACTTGGTGGTCGTAAGAAGAAAGGAAAGCTAATTGTTTCTCCAGGTCGCGGTGCTGTAGAAGACAACGCTATGGCCAAGGTGCAAGTGTTGAATGTGGCTGTGCTGGACAACCCGAGCCCGTTTGGAAACCCGTTCCAGTTTGAAATAACGTTTGAATGCATGGAGGATTTACCGGAAGGTGGGTATTGTTTCGAACGTATGTGTGTATGTATAGTGTTAGCTGTTGAATACCAGCTACCTTTCTGTGCGCATTCCTCGTGATTGGTTACTTATACATCGCAGGTTGATGAGCTGCGTCGTGACTAATCGATCAGCCCGCTGTTTTCTTCGACGATATACCACTTGTAGTTGTCATCAGGGCTGCTTAGCGATATTTCATTTGACAAGTAGTTGAAAATTGGCGCTGGCGCGTTCGTGCGCGAAACCCCGCCTCCAGTCTGCAGTGATTGGATCTGGTTCGTTCCATGGAGCTTTTTCCGAGAAGCCGATTGGTTAATCGCCGTGCGTTGCTGTAGTAACAGACAAGCTCGAGAGTTGCCGCGAACTGCAGGCAAAGACAACGGGGAAGCAGTTGCTTGAAAGCTGGGAAGGCATGGAGTGGAGACAGCAACCCAGGGAAACTATTAAGTGGCATCAGCCTATTGATTGTAGAGCTTGTTTAGTTCATGATGGTTTAGGACGTCGCATTAAACAATACTGTCTATACTTCCAGTCATCGTCAACCCATGAAGCAATAGTAATCAGTCTTTTATTATATTTGATGTAGATATTAGGTCACTTCAATTTTCATGATCTGTTTTTTGATGTCACTTAATACAATAGCCAAACTGCTACAACATAACTAATTATTCAAGTGTTATGTGTTTATTATCTTTCAGGTATTGATGGGTGTTGATATTATATGGTTAACATGATATGACACTATGTATTGTCAATTTTGAGTGTCGTTATATTGGAATATAGCACAAGTGTTGTCAATTCCTGGTTTCAAAGGCTGTATGAGAGTAAAGTGATGTCCTGTTCTGCTTGTTCGAATACTTGTCTGTACCCACATAGTCAATACACCCACATTACTGATGATTAGTTGGCAAAATTCTCATTTTGATAATATTTTTTCTCAAGGCACCAGTTGTCATACCTGCATTGTTGATGTTAAGGTATTTGGTCAGAAATATTGTGACATCTGATCTTGTCCCTAAATCCAAGCATACCTCAAGTCCCTTTGAGGAGATTTTAGATTGTCAAGATGTAGATCATGCATCACAATGTATCACAATATTACTTTAAGGCCATATCCCCCCCAGCCCTAAATTCAGCCACTTCTTAGGAGCCGTTTCTGACTTGCATTTTAACAGAGACTCTCAAAATTGTGTTTTTACGGAGTAAGCAGCCAATACGGGTGCGGAAATTATAGGACATTAACATCAATCACCTGTGAATGAATCTGTGCTATTACTGCAAACGGGGGCACCACAATGCACTTGACATGAAATTCTGTTCCTCTTAATTGATTTGACTTTTACCTGTTGTACTACCTGTACTCGGGGTATCTGCCAATACCAATTCCATCATGCAACACCAGTTTATGCACAGAGTATCTCCCAGCTCAGTGTCAATAGATGGAGCTACTACTCATTCGTCAATATCATCACCTGTGTATAATGCATATTATTTTCAAACAGAATTATATCTGTAACTCTCATGATTGTTTTTTATGTCAGATCTGGAGTGGAAGATCATCTATGTAGGTTCAGCTGAGAGCGAGGAATATGACCAGGTTCTGGACTCTGTCCTAGTTGGCCCGGTACCGGCTGGCAGACACATGTTTGTGTTTCAGGTAAGTACCACTCCTGCTGTTTCAAAATGCTCACAGACCCAGACCCCATTAACTACTATAAAATACAAATCAAAGAAGTGTGGGTCAATGTAGTTAATCTTAATCCAGCTCTTTATTTTACTCAGTGCTGCATCACTGGAAAGATTACTGTGCTTTACCTCGATGTGATTTCTTCCTCATTGTGTTCCTGTCACAGGCTGATGCTCCTAACACGGGGCTGATTCCAGAGAGTGACGCTGTAGGAGTGACTGTAGTCCTTATAACCTGCACCTACCGTGGACAGGAGTTCATCCGCATCGGCTACTATGTCAACAATGAATACACAGACCCTGAACTAAGAGAAAATCCACCTCTCAAACCAGACTACACTCAGGTAACACACACAGATGACATTATATTATTTTATTTATTTATATGCACAATGATAAGACAAGAATTCTGTTTAATAATACAAAGACAAATAATTGTGCAGGAGAGGAAAAGAAACCCAAAGGGCTTATATAAGATCCTCCCCCTCAATACAAAATCACTAAAACAAATCAATCAATAGAAAAAGAAAAGAAAAGAAAAGAAAAAGAAAAAAGAATGCATATTTCTGTCATGGACTAAAGTGTAGGGGTTTTAGCTGAGACACCCGGTACAGTACATGGGCCATGCTTGTGAGAAGGATTTATTTAAATACATAAACGGTTTTCTACTGCCCTCTGCTGCCGTGAAATTGAAGCTACAGGCAGTGGTAACGTCAAGAAAGCCATAACATGAAATGTTTTCCCTCACTTAAAGTAGGCATCTGTTCAGTGGCTATGTACGTGCATTTTATCATTCCTCTATTAATTAGTAATGAGGAGGCTTGATCTTTTCCCTGTTACTCTAATTATATAGTCTTAAAAATCAACAGACATTTTTTAACCAAATGTTGGAAAACTGTTAAGCTAGGCTTTGTTTCAATATAAATATATGAACATGCCTCTGAGGTGTTCTGCTTATTTTCTAAGCTACCCTTGAGCAGTATGCCAACTTAACAAAGAGGAAAAATGGCTTCAACAGAAGTGCTGGTCAGAGCAGTGTTCGAGCTAAAGTTTTTAAATGCTTGCCGAACTTTGATTAAACCAGATTAAAACACAACTTTTTGAAAAGCCTGATAAATAAGTTTAAACCAGTGGAACAGAAGCCATCTCCTAAGTGCAAATGACTTTTAGAATAGGCTCTCTGTGTTTATGTACATGGAAAAGAAGCCTTGGGTATTCACCTGACACAGATTTGGTTTTTTTAATCACTATGTTTTTTCAGGGCTGTAACAATAAGTCAATAATTTGAGTAATCGACTGAAAGAAAAAATTGCTTCTTAAACGTAATACTGCTGCTTTTCTTTTCAATTTATGAGAGTAGATGAGAGTCTTTGAGTTTTAATTGTTGGTTAGACAAAATCAGCAATATGAAGACGTCCCCACAATTAAAGGGAATTGCACTAGTTTAACACACTGATATTGTGATACACAATATATATCTCTGATAAAAAAAAGTCTCATATAAAACTTTAGAGAAGCTTTATAAATCTGAGAAGGTAATCCATGTGATGCCATCAAGGTCATCGCCTCATTTTGGGCTTAGGGCCCATATAGAATCCATTATGGAAATTGATCCATATTTGGGACTAAAAGTCAGAATACCTCAACCCACTGCTTTCATTTGGACAGTTCTTCACAAACCATAATGCTGACTCTTTACCAATGTTTGCCCTCTTTCCCTCAGCTCCAGAGGAATATTTTGGCCTCCAACCCTCGTGTCACCCGCTTCCATATCAACTGGGAGGGCTTGGCAGACAAGATGGAGGACTGTGAGAACGTTGACCCATCACCCAATGTCAGCGGCATGCTCCCCCCGTCCTGTATACCCGGGAAGATGCCACCTCTTGGACTGATGCCGGACAACTCCATGGACTTCATGTAATAATCCTCAGATTAATCTGATGGACAGGAAGCTCTTCTTATCTGTACACTCGCCGTCATCACAAACACCAGTTGGACGAGGAGGCAATGGACGCACCTACGTAACTTGGACATCAACAGGAAGCAGGGACATTATTTTTCTATATTTTTTTTCTATATTTTTCTTTCAAAACACACACACACACACACACACACACACACACACAGCTCTGCACAGCCAACATTGCCTTATTTTTCTGTATCACTGTCTCGGATGATGTCAAAGGTGAGCTGGAGAAACTTTCAGTCATCAGGTGGGAAGAGCTTAACATGAGACCGCCATATCCTCACAGCCCTGAGACGTGCAAGTTTTACTTGTTGGGTTCCCATTACCTGCTGGTTATTTTGTCACCATGAGCGCAGATCAAAGCTATGGGCAGTACTTAATAAATACTCTGTATGTCAGTATAGATTTAGCACTAGCCACTTATGTAAAGAATGTCATTGTTCTGAAAGGTTCTCATTTCATGTAGATCTGCAGCATCGGGAGAACCAGAGGAAAACAGTTGGATAAAAATGTGGCCCATGTTCAGGGGTCATTTCACTTCTTCAAGCAGGCCTCCATTCAGATTATGTTCATAAAAATGTTACATCGGATGTTTCTTTAATTATGCTCAAAACAAGTGGGTTAAGGAGACAAAGGAGACACAGGTGCCATACTGCAGTCAAGTTGTTTGGATGATGTAAGCATACTGTAAATAATGTTTTCCCAGCGCTTATTTCATCTTCAGGATGAGAAGACGTGTTTTCTTTTTTGTACTATATATATATACTCTGCCTCGGTGTTTGTAACAGCAGCGATGGGGTTAATAAAGTTTGTTTTGTGGACCTTGTGCCGCTTTCTGGTGATCACCACATCTTCACTGCTCCCCTCCTCGACTACTGAGAGAGGCAGCGCAGCAAGAGCAGAGAGACTCGGCACGTGTGTGTTTGTGCGTGCCCGTGCATCGGCCCACTCTTCCCCCTCCCCTCCCCGCTCTGGCTCCTTTCTTTTTTCCAATTTCATTCATAAAATGCAGCAGTATCACTCCGCCATTTTCACTCTAGCCTCACGTTGCTAGGTAACTGGAGCACCAAGAGGGAGGGGGGGGCTGTCTGCGATCTCTTCGTAGTTGAGGGGGACTGACTGCTCTGTCCGTCCATCTGGTACCAATGGCTGCTTCTCACATGTCTGTGCCGTTTAGAAAGACTGAAATTTGAAGGTAGAACAGGCCATTATAAAGAAAGGCATGTTTTTAACAGGGTGTTTCCATATTTTGCGTGAAAATACATATATGGCATCCCCTGCCCTGCCCTCTAATAACTGCCTGTAACATTCAATGGACAGCACAGTATTCAAAATGATTTTGACAGCTAAGTAAGACAACATGAGAAGCTTCAAGCTTCTCAATTGTGAAGATTTTCTACCTTTCTCCGTTAATTCACTGCAAACAAATAGTCTTTGGTTTTAGTCTCTCTGAGGATGATTAAACTCCATTGAGTTGACTGAATATGGAAGCGATTGTAAGACAAGATGTCAGCCGTGGTACATTGTCACATCTCACGCACTGTATGTTCAATTCTGAAATTAACTTACAACGAAAAAAAAAAAAAATCGGTTGTGTCCAAATATTGTAGTTTTGAAATCCACATGGACCGGAGAAACGGCATGAGGAAATCCTCCATGACTGAGCCGTGCCCACTTTACACCATCAGGCAAATGCTGATGATAAATGCTCAAAGCTTGTATAATAATACACCTTGGGATTTCACGTGAATATAGGGCAAAAATATCAAATAAAGACAGCTGTAGAAACTTTGTAGCTGTGGCCCCTTCAGAGGCGTTATTAGAAGGTGTCAGATCTTCTAGTAGCTGCTGTGCTCTCAAATTTTAGGCTCCTTTTCTGAATTCTAGATTTTTCACCAACACAAGCTCAAAAATATTCAAATCATCATTGAAATTAGATAGTCAGATGCAAATCCCTGAGAAATTGTGCCCTATCAGGATCCTAATAAACGAGGGGGCCCTTCAGGTGACACCAGATGTGGGGCCAGGGTGACGGAGATGCTCGAGCCGTGCACGAGTCAGAATGTGACGCTGCTTGTTTTCATCCAGAACCCGATTGTAAAGAAGATTGTCTTTTCTTTTACTCTGATTCATTTCCCACCAGATAAACTCTTCCCTCGACGCTCGGCCGTCTGCGATCTGTTTAGAAGTCCTGCCAGCCAGACCGCGCCGCGCGTGCGTTAAATTCTGACCAACATTTCTAAAAATAGCTCGCGGTTGACGTCACTCAGCCAAACGTGTATCAGTCGCTTGGCGGCGGGTGTGGGGGGTGGTGGTGGTGAGGGAGGTTTTTTTTTTTTTTTTCTTCCCTTTTTTTTAGACGATTTTGGAGGGGGGGCATTCTTGTCAACCGCTGCTGACAGCCAATAGATGCCCTTGCATTTGTCGAGATTCCCACGGTTCGGCCGCGCCAAGCCAATGGAGGAGAGAAACCGGGGAAGGTGGGCGCGTACGTCGTCGGGAGGAAAATAATCGGTGACGTTCCCATCGCTTGCTTTTTGTAGGGCGGCGGGACTCTGCCGCGTTTGATGGATGGCAAACGGCGAATCAGAGCGCTCCGTGCGACAGCGCCGTCAAGAGGTAGCCAATCCGTAGCTCGGACCCGGCTGTCAATCAACCCGGTACTGGTGAGTGGGCGGGACGTTCGCTCGGCTGTAGTTCCGTCATCTCGCTCGTCTCCGAGGCTACAGGGGGCCAATGTTGATTTGGGCGAATTCCTGTCGTTGCCGGACCTCGCTGAGGTTTAATTTTTAAAGCTGGGTTCGGTAACGAGGAGCGACAGGCTTTTAGTTGGGGTTATTGCATCCCCGCCGTCGGTATCAGCGTTTCTTGGGCTGGGGGAGAGGTGGGGAGCCGGGGGGCCTCGCTCGGAGGGGGCTGCAAGGAGGGACAGGAGAAGACTGGATCCTCCGTGTTCAGGCCAACGGCGCCGAGGTCGGCCTGATAGTCCAGTGAAGCCCCAAGGACCGAGACACCACAACGACAGCTCCCCGTGGATTTAAGCTCGATATCGGTGGCTGGTTGTTGATGACCGTGGACTGAGTGAGCCCGCTGCACTACCCCGTCTCGCCGTGGCACCGCATCAGCAGCTGTCAGGCTATCAAGGATCAAGACCTCGCTCGGTAACGCTTGGTAACCGTTACAGCTGGATTTAGGAAATACCCTTCAGACCTAATCGAGCTTAGACCGGCTTCAGAGGGCTGAAGGGCGGCCAAAAAGCCACGGATTGCCCGTTGACAAGTTGTCATCATGGGCAACGCGCCCACGGCCAGGAAGGGCAGCGAGATGGAAAGCGGTGGGTACCGTCGCCAGCACACATCAGTCCTGAGCAGCACCTGCTCGGTCACAGCGTCATGAAATGATCGGAGGCGATGTGATCGGGCAGCCTATGTTAGCTTTACATAACAAGCCATATAGTGTAAATTACAGGCCTGCTCCTGCTTTAGACTTCACCAAGATCCATCCGTACGTCCACGGCAAGTCCTTGCTGCAAGCGAATAATAACCTAAATGTGACGAATTTGGCATCACACGTGGATTGAAGAAAAGGGAACCTCTGTTCATGTGATTCTTAGAAGAGCTGTTCAGATTTTGTTAAATTGATTTCCATGGATTCAGTGGAAGGATGAAGCAGGATGCAGGGCTGCTTCCACAGCCAGGTCTCTGGATCAGCTGCAGAACAGCCAGAAGCAATTGTAAACTGCAAGCATTCTGGCATATTCAATGAACTGAGATACTGGCAGCATCACAACAATGTATGTGTCAGATATTTCCCAAAACACTCTAGGCTCGTTGCTCTACTCCTTCTGGAAAGAGATGCTAGTGAAAGTGTGTGTGGGTGCGCTGCATGTCATCTAGGTGGCCACTGTTTTGTTTAGTAAGCCCAGAAAAGTCTTCTGGTTTGGCTGAGCTGGTGTGAGAGTGTCTGCTACACTGGAGGGCTCCTGTCGTGTAGAGGGATGAGAGTATGCTGGTATCCAAGGCCTCGTGGAGGAGTTATTTACCATGACATATACAGATCGGACTAATAGTTTGATGGCAGCAAGGAGCAATACAAATGTGCATGTGTGTGTATCTCATGCTAAAGTCAGTCTGGGTATTGGCTGGCAGTGTTGGATGACATCCTACAAGCTATGCGTGTAAGCTGCAACCATGCATTGCTACTCTTCAGTAGCTTGTGAAAGATGGTTTAGGAAGCTGAGGGAGTCCTAGCTTTGGTGCAAGTAGTTGCTGAAGGGATACTAGTTTAATGAACTCAACTAGGGCTACAAGATGAATCTGTGAATTATTTCCATGATTAATGGATAAGCTGTTGGGTCTATGAAATGTCACAATATGGCGGAAAAGGTCAATTTGTGTCTCCCAAAACTCATGATGATGTCCTTTTATTATCTTAGAATACCTGAAGCAGATAATACATCATCAAAGTAGTTTAATTGTTGACAACTACTTGATGAATAGATTAATCTTGCAGTTCTAAACTGAATCGAAACCACATTTTCCTCGCAGGATATAACCCATGACCATTTGGAGGGAATTAGGAAATTATTAAAATCAAGCCTAGTATTCCTCCTGTGCTTTACACCTGTACTGACAGTGAACTATGTCGTAATGATTATCTTTTTTGTGGTTATTTTCAAATTTGCATCAGCTATTCTGGTTTTTTTTCTCTGTGATGGGCTTCTCCAGAAATTTATATTTGCATTTCTATAAAGTCGGTGGACTCATACGAGACCCACAAGAGATTTGAATAAAAAAAAGAATGACCAGAATCAAATTAGCAGATACAGACAAATATATCTTGTCCTCAACTGAAGCTTTGAAAACACTGCTTCCTACATTTCCCATAAAGCAACTCAGTAGCATTTTCCATTTGACCCTCACTGTCTGTTAAATGCCCTCGTCTTCCGAACTTCAGATTGCCAGTTTTGAACGCAGCTTTTCTGTCAAAATTTCCAAGTCTCGACCCCAACCTGTCATTGCCGAGGACATCATCAGGGTTATTTTCACAGATTTTAAAAAAGCTCCCTCGAGAGTAAAGTAAATATCACTCAACTCTGCCTAGCAATTTTCTACATGACAAGTAAGCAAATTTTAAAGTGGCACTATGTAGTTTTTGGGAAGTATTCAAAGTCAGAATTCACAATTAATGAGGTTTTGATACAAACTCAGAAATATGTTGTTGTTGTTTTTTTTACATAACTAAATAAACAAGCTGTTATGAAAAAAGTCCCCACAACATTGTTAGAAGCTAGAAAGGTGGCATGGTCTGCCAAATATAAACAAAGTTGTGTTGTCCTTTAAGGTCAGCGGGTTTATTCACTACATTCAGTCGTAAACAGGAAACTGGAAACAGAGAGCTTGTTTATTTAGTTTGTTAAGCCATAAAAAAAAAAGTCAGTGAAGATCTTTCTCTTCTAATTAGAATTTCGAGTCATGCCTTCTTATGTGTGGCATCTGTGTTGAGAATTGTTGACTTCAAGATTAGATTTGACACAACAAAGTTTAATCCCAAACAATATGACTTTGTGCATACCAGGGTTGAACAATTATCCAAATCACAATATCGCCTATATCCCAATCACAGAGGCTGTCATTTTTTGATTAAGGTGAAATGTGTGACACTACAGTACTGTACTGTACTGATGCAGCGGAGAACCGGCTAACAAATCTTGTTCTTCAGATGTGAGAAAACATGTTTTTTTTTGGTAGAGACCCCAACAGATGTCACATCATGATTTCATGAATTATGTCATAGTCGTAATATGTGTCAAAACAATCACAATCTGATTTATTTTTTTTTTTTTTTACCATATCTTGCTGCTGTGGTTCTCAGTTTTTCCTCTGTCTATGTGCTTTGTATCTGTCAGCATCCAAAAATGATCAAGTGAGGAAACTCATGCATTTAAAAGTGCGTTAAGTATTCTTGAATGTTTGTGAGATGTAAACAGCATTCGCTGGGCTTTGTTTCTCAAAAAACAACCAGCTCCCTACAATCAATTTCAGAAAATGTAGGAGGTTTCCCACTATTTTATTTCCAGGTTTCTTTCACTTACACACATGCACACACACACACACACACACACACACTACTAAAGCTCTTCTTCTGGTTTTGTCTTCCACAGTCAAGGAGTTCCTTGCTAAAGCCAAAGAGGACTTTCTCAAGAAGTGGGAGAACCCTGCACAGGTTAGTGTTTGTGCATTGATCCCCCCAAAATATGATAAGTGTGTTCTCTAATGTAAAATGCTTTGTTGCATCTATGCATAGAAACATACATTAATCTGTTTGACAAAAGACATCAAATTTATGTGTGGCATGCTGGCTACAATTCCTACTACAATTTGAAAATGCCAGGTGTCATTATTGAAATTTCACTTGTTTTCCATATCCAATGTGCAGCCCATTATGGATGGGTTCTACCAGCAACCACTATCTGTAAAAGTACAGTACAATACATGTGGGTGGATAAATAAAGCCAGGGGCAAGTAAAATATTTAGGACAATTTTGTTCTTAAAAGACTGAATTTAAATCACTTGCGAATAGATCACTTTGTCTTATTGTTTAATCCAAATTCAATTACTGATTTCTAGCAAATTAGAATGTTTTTTTTTTTACACAAGTTATTATTCAAATATAATGAATAGCATCGCACTGAACATTTAATTGTTTGTTTTACATGTATTTTTCTTTTTGCTTTTGGGAAACAACAGTTTCAAAAGAGTTGGGACGCTGTAAAAAACTTTAGTAAAGACAGAGTTCAGCCAGGGGCAACAAAAGAATGGGAAAGTGGGTGAATGTCCAAATGTCCACCTGTTTGGAACATTTCACAGGTAAACAGGTTCATTGGTAACAGGTGATAGTATAACGGTTGTTTATGAAAGGAGCATCTTCAAAAGGCGCAGTTGTTCACAAGCAAGTACGAACCGAGCTTCACTGCTTTGTTAAATATTGTGTTGGCAAATATTCCAGCGCTTCATCAAAAGATTCAGAAATCTCTTCACACAAGGGGCGTGGCCAAAAATCAACACCGAATGGGCAGTATAGGCAGCACTGCATTTAAAACCAACATGAATGCTCAGGAACACTTCGGAATACCACGGCAAGTAAAAACAGTGTGCTGCTTCTACAAATGGAAGTTCAGACTCAATCACGCAAAGCAAAAGCCATATATCACCAACATCCAGAAATGCTGCAGACTAATGTGAGCCTGATCTCATCTAAGGTGGACTGATGGAAAGTGATAAAGTGAACTGTGGTACGAGGGGTCCACATTCAAATTGTTTATAAAAATTAATGGACAACGTGCCCTAAAGCGGGAAAGGACAAAATTGTTACCCGTTCAACTTTTAGAAGCCAGCATCTGTGATGGTATGGGGGTGTGTTAGTGCTTATAGCACTTGCACATCTGTAAAGGCACAATTAATTCTAGAAGGTTTAAAGCAGTCTGCAGATGCAAATGTAATGCACATTATGACAGGAGAAAATATCAAAAAGAAGACCCAGGACTGTTGAGCAACTGAAGTCGTTTGTCAAGCAAGAACGTGAAAGACATTTACTTCCAAAATTAAACAATCACTGTCTGCAGTTCTTGAACGCTAACCGAGGCAATAGACTGGCTGGTAAATGTGCCTCTGTCCCAGCAGAGGTTTCGCAGGCATCAAATTCAGTGTACATTTGCAAAAGTCAAGTTAATCAGTTTAAACATTGAATATATCTATATCTTGGAAATGCTGTAGGTCTGAATGGTCTGTTTTTATTCATATTTCACACAGCGTCCCAACATTTTTTGTAATCAGATTAATGCATAGAAATGTTGGAAATAATATTCTTCTTGAAATGTTTAAGGCATTGATTTAAACTCTATCATCCAGCCCCACATATATCCAACATTCACTCTGCCCAAATAGTACACTTGACATGTATAAGTCTGACAGAGTTTTTATATAAACTTTGTGAAGGTGATCTCAATCAAGATATAAACACATTACCATTAAACATGCTTTATACATTATAGACTCTGTGATTACTATATCTGGTGTGCACATATACCATACACATACACCCTGTTCAAAAACATGTACATATACCTAAGGACATATGATACAATCACTTCCCCGCAGCACAACCCTCAACCTTCCTATTTTCACCAAAATCCACTAACTCTTTTTGTTTGTTGTGTTCAGAACACTGCTTGCCTGGAGCAGTTTGAGAGGTTGAAAACCCTGGGCACAGGCTCATTTGGCCGTGTGATGCTGGTGCGGCACAGAGAAACGGGACAGCATTATGCCATGAAGATCCTCAACAAGCAGAAGGTCAGTGCGGGTCAGGGTTCAGGAGAGTGTTTAAATGTGCCTGTCATTTAAGGACAGTGTACTACAGGACGGTCATAGACAATACGGAAATGTCATTAATGAGGAAACCGTGCTCACAAGCCTTGAATACTGTTTGTTTTTTTCCCTTTGACCTCTTTGAACCTGACTGAAGTGGTAGAACTGAGGTCGTCTTTTTGCAGATCACATCCAGTTATGTCATCAAGTCATTATGGTACCCAATCTAGAATTAAATTGTGCTTGCGTTTTCACTCCAATCCTCTCTCATATAATGATATTTATAGATAAACATTTATTTAGATGATATACACCGGTGTCTGTATTTTGGCTAATTGGCTAATCCAATGAATTTAAGATGTGATACGTAATGATTCTGCATTAAAATGTCTAAAAATGTCTTGATGGTTGTTATCTACTTTGTTGTGTACTGACATTATCCCAAATGCTTCCAACAATGTTCAAACCCAGAAACAATTCACGACTTACTAAAGGTAGCAGTGCGTTTCATTTGGTTGCCTGTCTGAAGAGTGAGGAATACAATTAAAACCATTACCTTGTTAGTGAACATTTATGCCTGAGTGAAGTCGGGATTTTAGTCTGCAGTGGTGGTTGTGTAAAAGTGTGTTCACCACCAGTGAGCATGTTTGACCAGTGGATCATTTGTCATTATCCACAGCCAGATTACTGTGCGAGAGAGCAACGGCAGGCATCGAGGATGTTTGTGTTCGTGTGATTGGATTCAGGTCGACTCTCACAAAACTCAGCACTCACTAGAGACCCTGGTTCTCTCTTCCTTTTTCCTCTCTCCTCCTGCATGAATTGAATCACATTTCACCACCGGCTCCAGTCAGCAGTCAGAATTGCAGTACATAAACACCCAACAACGGAGGTCACCTCTTGATTACTGCTGCAGTCAGGTTGATATACAGGAGTGAAGAGAAAACTAGCCATTTAATTCTAAAAGTTAAAAGGTAATGTCCGAGCTCTCCTCCTGTAGATAAATGACTTCTGATCAGAGCAGAATTCAATTTGATTGCAGGTGTGAATTCCTTCAGAAGGTCTGGCTCTACACCTGGCTGTGTCCACAGAACACTCAGCAAATGTCTTCTTTTTTTTAAAGCAAGACCGCTGGTGGCAGAAATTACGTATTGTGCATTTGATACCTAGAAAATTTTAAACCTTTCTTTCTGCGTATTTTGGCCTCTTAGCATTCTTGGATGGCTTTTTTCTCTGAGCCAAAACTACTCGATGAGCTTATTTCTGAGTCTAAAGATACATAGCACAAGTACAGTGTCCCACAGTGTTCATATTGGATGGGAACAGAAAACAAAGATTTATTTCTTTATCCAGAAGTGTTGAGCCAGGAGCTGTTGACTGTAAATGTACAAGTTAACATTGAAGCTGCTCTAATAAGACAGTGGTTTATTATTGTTGAAACATGATTCCTACGTCAGTTCATTATTTAGATGATACAACATTAGCTCTCCCTTTCTCTCTTTCTTTGCCTCTCAGGTGGTGAAGCTCAAGCAGATAGAGCACACTCTGAATGAGAAGAGGATTCTTCAGGCTGTCAGCTTTCCTTTTCTGGTGCGGTTAGAGTACTCATTCAAGGTACGGAGACTTTTAGATGTTGTGTGCCTGTGTGTGCTTGTGTGTTAATAGTGAGTGACTGGATAGGCTTCCTCCATCCGCTCTTGCTGTCCCTCCCTCATACCAGCTTTTAAGTTGCTATTTTTCTTTCTCTATATATCTCTACACTTGTATGAACTAGATATATTCAAGCATAACCTGTTTACATCATTGAATTGTATCACATTCTCTATCATAATCTTTAATTGGAGCAATATATTTGGAATATGTTCTGCTGAAGGCTCTTTTTTACAGAAGAGTTTCAATTTCTGTTTATTTTAGGTAATGTGACAACTGTATTTCAAAGTTTAAACCTTTGTAACTTTGGTTCGACATAAAGTTTTTAAAAGATAAAGGAAATTAAGGTAATTCATTCTCTTTAATTTACGGTAAATTAAGACAGACAGGAAAATTGTCAGAGGCCTACAAATCAAATAGCATGTATTTGTTTGATCAATGTAATGATAAACAATGAAAGACTCATTATTAGAAGTACATAAACATCACTTAACGTTATGTTAGGTAGCAACAGACGCTGGCACAGACGCTGGCATCTGGCTGTGTGTCATCTTTTCTGCCATCGTCAGTTGTGGTTGCTAGCTAGCTGACAACCTAGGGAGAAGCCAAGATGGGGAAATGCAAGTGAAGTGTTTTGGAATTGGATGGTACCAACAGGAAACAAAGCAAAATGTAATTTATGCTGAAAGAGTTTCATATATGAAATTCGAAAAGCATCTGCATTTGTTTTTTTCAATTGAAGAACTTCACATGTCCGATATTGAAACAGGTTGTTAACATTGTCAGATCATTCAAGGACACTGTAGTTCTATATGTTGCATGTAAACAGACATAAAATGTCCAAAATGAGATGTTGCCACTTCCAGGTATTTATAGTAATCCTCAACAATACCCCTTATCATCACAATACTGGCCTATTGTTTGTTTATATAAGAATTGGCTGCCTTCTCTTTTACTCTAACTAAAGTTACTAAGGTAATTACTGATTGAATAATCTGACAATTTACCTCTCTCATTCTTATTTTCACTTCAGTCCTTGGAGATAATCAACCCTTTTTAAAGGGGTGTCATCTGTATATATAGAGAGTGATCTACCAGATTCCCCCACCCAGCTTTGTTAGTGGCTGTTTGTACTTGTACAGACTAACCCAACCCATGGCCACGCTCCAATTAAAGCCTTATTCAGGTTAAGCTGTTTAGACGCTCCTAGGAAGCTCAGGGACTGAATATCCTTGATGCCTCAAATAAACCTATTAACAGAATATTACTGTCCACGTGTCTTGTCCTGCACACAGTTAGCAGAGTCAACAACCAGCACATATCAACTCAGCTTAGTTGGATGTGTTCGACAATAAGTCGTATTTGCAGGTGGCAGCAGAGGAGCAGGTTAAGAATGAAATCCTCTTTTATGATAAAAAGCCAGCAGTATTCTACCAGTTATTCCATTTATTGATCGAGTATATGATTAAGAGAGACTTTTGCTTTATTAAAGAATGATAAAAGTGAAAATAAGATAGGTCTCTTAAAATCAACAACTAATTGTTTATTGATTGCAGTGAGCAGGGTCAGCAGGCACAGGCAAACCCTTCAACATAGTAAATGAATGTATATTAGACAGATTTTGGACATTTGGCAGATGTACATCTATAGACCATGATGAAGGGTTGCCCTGCACCTGCTGACATTGCAATCAAATTTAAGTGGATATCCCCTAGTATTGGCTTAGTGCATTTTAGGCTCCAGCTGCTACCTACACTCCTGATATTTTGCTCTCTGGTATGTGCGTGTGTGTGTGCTTGTGTGTGTGTGCGTGCGTGTGTGTATCCGTCCCAAAAAACAGTTATAACTGTCCTTAAGTGTATGTAAATTGTCCAAAGATCAAAGTGTTGTTCATTTTGTCATTGTCATCCATAAGAAAATATTAGCATTAACATACGATTAACTGGTTATACTGCATGTTACGCTGAACAAAAAACTCATGCTGCTTTTAGCTTCATTAGCTGTTAGCTCCCTCAGCCAAACACGATTTCAACACGGATTTGTTGTTCATAAAGTAGCATTCAGCATTCAGTTCAGTTTCAGTTATATATACTCATGCATACAAAAATGTCTTTTGTCCCGGAGGCATCCTGGGAAGGATCTTGTTCGTCCCATCATCCCTGGTACCATGAGAATTTCACACGTCTGTTAGTCAAGATCAAATGATGTGCGCCAGGTGTGTTTGTGCGACAATCATAATTTGGCTTTCACAAATTGACTGCAGCTTTTTATTTGCTGTGGTTATATTCTTTGGAAGAATTTAGCAAACCTATATCACTTGTACACCTAAATTAGCATGCATATCAAGCTTTTTTAAACACAGGTAACCCACCAATGATCAGCAACTAACTCCTTTCACATTTGCAGTAGTTGAATTTGCCTTTCAGTTTTCTAAACATCCCAGAATAACAACATCAACAACAGTATAAAGCAGCAGATCATATACCTCATGAGACTGCATCCAGAAGATGTTAAACTTGTTTGAATTGAATACATAGTTTTTTCCAGAACTGATAATGGAAGTTGCTAAAGTTGCTAAAAAAGAAATCTCGCTTCTTTCTGATCTCCGATGTGTTGCACATGGCTGTGCGGGCTTAAACCAGGGGAAGCCACTGACAACGGTCAATTTTAATATGATGAATTTCAGTCTTTCAAGATCTGCATCGAGAGAACAGTGTTCAAGCGCTGCTTTACAGAGATGGATGGAAAGATATTAACTAGCCAGCAGCCTTGCACCACAGCACACGTTGTAGAATTGCACCTGAGATGGAGAGTAAATAAGCTTGTTGACCAGGGTGAGCCAGAGGCCTATGACTACTGCAGGCTGCAGTTGACCAGGGAGTGAATCCCGCTAATTTAGATTACATACAAAAGCCTGAATTTAGTGGGTGATTGTTGATTTGCATTCTTATTGCATTCTACTTAAGCCTTTACTTCTAGCTTTAGTTAATGTATGTACATTCTTTGCTAGCCTTCATGTCAACCAACAATCATATTGATTTACTGGTGCGTTGACTACTAACATGAGTGTTATCGTCTGCTGCTGTAGATGTCATGTCATTGTAGTACGCTCGTTCGGTTTTTCATTAGCTGCTACGTCCACAGTATTCGTTCTGTGTCAGCTTCATATGATTTACAATTTACGTCATTCAGTCTTTCTGTCACTGTTCCTGATGTTTTCTCTGGCCTGTTTCTTCTCTTTACCCTTTGCTTTTTTCTCTCTCTGCCTCCATTTTGCAGTCCACTCCATCGTGTTTTCTTTACGCCATGTGTCCACAGCATACGCACGTTGTCAGTAATTTGAAACACAGTGTGCGGCAAATAGTTTGATGAGTTATACAGAGCTTTGTTGCAAAAAATGTGGGCATCCAAGATTTAAGTAATTAGGTACCTCAGGAATAGTTATTGAAGGAGAAATGTTAGTTACCTTTGTTAAAGTGTGTGAAGGTGATATGATTTGCAAACCAGGCTTTGGACATAAAACAAAAAACATTTGTATAATAGAGCTACAAGAATGCTTTCTTAAGAGCTTTTATATGATGTGGTAATAACTGAAATGAAAGTCACAGAAAATACTCTCTCCATTTGTCAAGTTGCCCATCCTATGTGTGTGCTGTATGTGCGTACCTGTAGTGTGTGAGTGTGTGTGTGTGTGTGTGCGTGCGTGCGTGCGTGCGTGTGCGTGCGTGTGCGTGTCACTAACAGCTCCTCTGTCTTCCCTTCCCCAGGACAACACTAACCTCTACATGGTGATGGAATATGTACCAGGTGGAGAGATGTTCTCCCATCTACGGAGAATTGGCAGATTTAGGTTAGTGTCCACGTATGCAATGGAGTTTACATACAGCCAGATGCATTTTATAGGCACATAGAGGGCAAATGTGGAGCTGTCTTAGCCTCTATTCTATTCTGCTCTGTTCTAATTCTTTCTCATCTCTTGGCTCTCCGTAGTTTTATTTAGCTTTGTTCCTCTCCTTTCTGTTCAGTACCGTACACTCCAATAAACTGCTCTCTTTCTGTCCATCTTCCTGTGTTTGTGTGCAGTGAGCCTCATGCTCGGTTCTACGCTGCTCAGATTGTCCTGACCTTTGAGTACCTGCACGCTTTGGACCTGATCTACAGAGACCTGAAACCTGAAAACCTGCTCATAGACCAACAGGGCTACATACAGGTAATTATCATATGATGCTCCTCAAATCTATGATTTTTATCGTCAATTCATGAGCTGAGTTTTTGTCTCGATTAATTTTCTGGTTTTTAAATGAGCAACACGATTACCACCAGCCTGTCTGAACCACCACATCTTTGGCATTCTTGCTTGAAAAATTACATAGATTATGAATAGATTATCAAAATAGTTTCAAACTGATTTTCTGTCAGTGGACTTATGATTAAATGACTAACTTTTGCAGCCCTCTGATATCCAGTAGCTGCCATTAGCCACATAGGTTAGCTAGCTAATGCTTGTTGTTGATACAGGAAAAATAAGCAGCGTATTCACCAACATTTTACAAACTTGTAATGTTACTCTTTGTGCACTGCCTTTAAAGCTGTTTATTTCATTCACATTTACAGTGATGCACGTAAAACTTTATACTTGAGACATCCTAACTTGAGCATTTGCTGCTAGCTCGGTAGAGGTGGCACAACCCCACCTGAGTCAGCTCGTTCTTTGGAGTTTACTTGCCAATTGTACCATACAGCAACAAATGTTATATAAGCGTTAGCATCTGAACAGAAACAAAGGAACACCTCAAAGACAACACTGCTAGCTAGTTACCTGCAGTAATGACTGTTTCAGAGATCCTTTGTTGATTTGTTTGGGCAGAGTTTTTACTCTGGACAGAAACTGAACGTAACGTAGCAAATTCAATTTCTATCTTTGGTTGTTTATTGATTGAATTCTGGACTCTTTATTTTTGGGTGAATATTATTTGAACTTTCTTAACCCTAACCTTCAAAAACCACAATGAAGTCAAGCTGTTGTTGTAAGAGATTTGAAAATGGAAATGGCAGTTGATCTACTGTTCTTTACAAATTCAGATGCGAGTCTGAGTGTGAGTGCTGGAAAATATGTCATAGTTTAGTCTTTTAGCCTTTTTGAAATGATTTTTTGTGTCTTTTCTAATTGTTAAACACACAAACAATCACAGGATTACAAAAATGACATAACAACAAAGTGCTTCACATCACCACCAACAGTAAAGAATAATGAATATACAAGAATGAAAGTGACACCCCCATTATACCACAAAGATGTGTTTAGCAAAGCTATACTGGAGGTATAAAATTCCCCCTCCTGATGGTAATAACTCATATTCACAGGCAGAGGCAGTGGCATTCTGCGTTGTTAACTAGTTATTTTTTATTAACAACAGACATTAAAAAATACCAGGCAATAAGGCTAAATGCAGCAGAATCAAAGTAAGTTTTATCTGGTCACTCCAAACTGACAAAGCTTAAGCATAGAAAACAGTTGTTGTATTCCTTTCCTATAGATCATGCCAGTGTTAAAGTCCCATGACAATTTTTCCTCAATGACTGTTCGATGATTTTAAATTGAATCAAATGTAAATGTGAAGTTTGAGTCAAACCTAATATTAGATTTGGATAAGTATTTAGATAGATGGGTGTCAAAGACATTCAAAACAATATAAAGGCGTTTTCCTCCGCTCCTTAATCTGTGATGTTACAGAGACATGGCAGTGTCGAGAAACTAGAAACTACATACAAAGTGCACAAGTGCAACTATAATGGCACCGTGCATCTGAAGTTATCTGTAGTCACCGGGCAGTTTGTTGGCAGATTGAGGGCCATCTTGTAGCAAAGATCCTGCTGCCCTCTAGTGGTGATGAGAGAAACAACAACAAGTGAATTTTCCCTCGCTGCTCCAGGGACCCTCCACTGTCTTTTGTCTGTCTCCTTGCCTCCAGCCAGTCATTCTGAGCACTGCTGCTCATTTCTCTTTTGTTCGTCCTCTTAACCTCTCTCTCATTATTTGTGGTCTCTCTTTCTTGTCTTCTCTCAGGTGACAGATTTTGGCTTTGCAAAACGTGTAAAGGGCCGGACCTGGACACTGTGTGGCACCCCTGAATATCTGGCCCCAGAGATTATTCTCAGCAAGGTGAATTGTCAACTGCGTTTCCTTTTAAAACGAGATATTCTGCACGTGGACAAACAAGATTAAAACACTTCCTGCAGGATAATCGTTCATTTGAGCCAGCAGAGTTGTAACACACCATATTGGTTCAAAATTGAAGTTATGGTCCAAGCAGCCACAGGAACTGCTCTGTGTCTGTGGGTGGATGTGAACAAGTATTGTCAAATACCTTGTCAAATATTTCACGAGGTTCGACTAGCCAGCCTGTGTATACTGTAGTAATCAAAGCTAAATCCCGTGCTTCATGTGACGATCATCATGACATCAGTACTGACAGGCAGCTATTTGCTCAGCGTAAGATGTCCTGGAATGGTCTTGAGTATAATGTCACAAAAACTATTGGCTTATTCATTACTGCCTGTGACATGCTGTGTGCAACAATCATGCATGTTCACTCTGAACCCCTAGATGGGATGCCCTGAACAATAAGATGCGTATGAGTATAGGATGAATGGAGTTTAATAAAACTAAAGCGATGCATCCTGTCTTTCCCTCTGCCCCTCTCCTCCTTCCTTCTTTCATCCACCAGGGATATAACAAGGCAGTAGACTGGTGGGCGCTGGGCGTACTCGTCTACGAGATGGCAGCAGGGTACCCGCCTTTCTTTGCTGACCAGCCCATACAGATCTATGAAAAGATCGTGTCAGGGAAGGTGAGTCTGACCCAGTGTCCCTGATTTATTTCAGCTGGTTTATTGTAGAAAAGTATTTTAGTTTAGTTTGTATGAGGGCTACCTTATCCTGCTAGGTGTTTTATACAGGAAAAATGTTTTATTAGTTTCAGAAAAATTAAGACTATAAATTGGGTTATACTGTTTAATTTTCTTGTCACTAAAGAAAAGGCTCTTTAAATATGTAGGATCCCTAATTATTAATTTTTTTGTATATAATCTAAACATGGCGTGTGTCAGGGAACTAAAGATCCCAGTAGCATGTTTCATGTTAACAATACAATATGATAGGTGTTTGAGTTTAGCCCATAGCCCACCATTAATTGAAATGGTGGCCCTGGTTTATATTAACAGCATCACTCCATTTTATTTTCACCTTTGCTCACAAGCAGCGTTTTTTTGGGTTTTTTTTTTTTTACTTTTTGTTGATGTTTTCACAATCAGTGTCGGTGCTGTGGGGTCAACTTCACCCAAATTGTTTGCGGTAAAGTTTGCGTTTCTGTTGGGTGTTGTTGGATTTCCCTAATAAGAGTTCTTGTTGCACTGAGAAACAGTTTTGCTGATTTTTTAAAGAAGTGTTAACCACTGGAAAGATGCTCCTTGGATAAAACTGGCCTGTCTGAATTAGGGGTTGACATATATTGCTTTTTCAGGGTGATACTGATACACATTATTAGAAATCAAGAAGGTGGATGATCAATATTTGGAACCATGTTCATTTGCAGTAAAAATGAAAATCTTGAAGTCAAAATTTAGAACAATCAGTGATGGAGATGAAGAAAGATTTTAAGGTACTTTACTTGAGTATTTCTCCTTTTGCAACTTTGTACTTCCTCTCAATTACATTTATTCGATAAATGTAGTTACTTTACAGATTCATATTACCGGTATTTAGTATTTGTAGGCTTTTCATTGTGAGGTGTCACCAAACAGACAGTGTGGGCAGAACAATGTGTGAGAGGATGTTGCATCAGAGATAAAGGAGAACATTTTTAAAATTAGTTTATTTTATCTGCAATCTGACAGAAAAAAAAATCAGGACTGAGAAAGTGAAGTAGCACAAATATAACCACCCAAAAAATATAAATATCACTGTTTCATGCATCATGCATGCATTTTTACTTCTACGGTACTTTACTATACTATATTGTGTGTGTGTGTGTGTGTGTGTGTGTGTGTGTGTGTGTGTGTGTGTGGAGGTAGACCTAGACCTGCTATATAATCAAATGACTGAAAACAGATTTTTAATTCTTTTGGTTGAACAAACACTTATCATACTTTCACAAATATTACTACTATACTTACTGTAGGTACTTGCTTCTAACCCTTTTTTTAAATAACACTAATACCATAGAATTCAATATCATAGATAAGCAAATGTACATGGTATGATAACTGTCAATTTTCATACCACTGTATAAAATGAAACTCTAGTAAATTGTCACTCCGCACAATCACACCTGAGATCTGGCTAGTTGACAGAGGTGAAGCATTAGTTACCTCACACTTTTTATTAGGATAGAGAGGGACTCAGAATGACAAACATCTGGCCACACTGCCGCATCTCTAAACTTTACTGCTGCTTCATTCTTCTTCTGGTTTTCTCTCTTAGGTGCGTTTCCCATCACACTTCAGTTCAGACCTGAAGGACCTCCTGAGGAACCTGTTACAGGTATAAAGCAAATATCTCAGTCATGGTTACACTTTGTGGTTTCATCGGAATTTGTTATGATCTAAGAGTGACTCAAATTTATTTGCATCGTCTTCAGGTGGATCTCACAAAACGTTACGGGAACCTTAAGAATGGGGTCAACGACATCAAGGGGCACAAGTGGTTTGCAACCACTGACTGGATTGCCATCTACCAGAAAAAGGTAAATGTGTCTGCATGTGTGTGTTTGTGTCCACTATGCAGATGTGCAGTGTTTCCCACAGCACGGCTGTATATTTGTAGCAAAGTTATCAGTTTTTTTCGTCAGCATCAAGACTTATAAAGTTGCATAAAAATCACACCTCGCGTTGAGGATTTTTTCACCCGTGATTCCATTCTCATAACAGCAGGTGAGCCGACGCTTGTTGGAAATTATGTAGACAATCAAAACCATCGTGCACTGTATGACATTGCAACAACTGGGTGTACTTGCAAGTTTGCTAAAACGTACATGAAATAGATAAAGTCGCATCACATAAAGTGTATTTACAGGAATGATGTAATACCAGGGAGCTACTCTCTGCAGAGCAGGTGTGATCGATAGTAGACAGGAGGAGAAGAGTGAAGGTAGACTGTTCACTGGTTAATCAATCACGGATGGCATCTTTATTTTTTTATAAAACAATAAGATACTAAAATGGGTCACCAATTACCTGGGCGGCCGTTAATACACCTTGCCACACTGCCCCAAGTAAACTATATGTGTGGGAAACACTGGTGTGCAACCCTCATAAAGTTCGCTTTTCAACTGGTGCTTTTACTTGTCTTTAGGTGGAAGCTCCCTTTGTCCCCAAGTTCAAAGGACCAGGCGACACCAGCAACTTTGACGACTACGAGGAGGAGGAGATCCGCGTCTCCTTCACTGAGAAATGTGCCAAGGAGTTTGCAGAGTTCTAGAGTTAGAGAGCGAGAGAGGAAGCGAGAAGGGAGTAGGGAGAGTCAAAGGTAGGCTGGTCAAGTGGGAGACGTAAGGAGAGAGTACTGTCTCCTGTCCAATCACAAGCACCAGCTACAAAAAGAGGAAAACTGGGATAGAGAAGGGAAAAAGAGCAAGGAGACTGATAACCAGCAGTGTTGCCTTTTCTGTTGAGTTTCTGTTGTATTTTATTTATTATTCTGTCTTATTTATGGATCCCTTTATGATGAAGGTGTGCTTCAGATTCATGGGTGTTGGGAACCCCCACTTGTTTAGAGTTGCCTCGACGCATTTTCCACCCAAGATCTTCCCTGCTCTTTCTGTTGTTTCAGACATCATCATAGAGAAATCAGTCTGTCTGTTCAGGTCCACTGCAGTCTGGTGGTCATTACATGAAGCTGTACAAGTTGAGGTCTCAGTCTGCTCAATAAGTTTCTCAAATTTAAACTGATAAAACGGACAAAGTTGCTCTTTCCCTGGTGAGCAAGAGGGGCATTAAAGTGAACATTAATGAATCACCCACATACGCACTTCAACAACTTTTATGGTTTGCAGTCATGATATTTGTTAAATATTTAAACCGTATCTCTTTCATTCTTCGAGTCAGTGACACGATTGACCAAAAAAAAAGAATAAATAAAAGGTGCATTGTGACCTCAAACAGACAGGGACAGATGACATTTAACAGGTTTAAGTTTTCCGTGTAACTACATCTTATCGTCATAAGCATAGCCAGGTTTTGTGCATATCTCCAGTACTCCATTTTTAAAGGAGCAACGTGTAAGATATGGCCAGAATTTTAGTTTAAAACATTCACACAATGAAATGAAAAACAACAGAGTTCAAGTAATTTCAAAGATGCCTGTGGAATGTGTTGCAAAGATCTCTACAGAAGTTAGTACGCTAACCAGCTAGCTCCAGCCTGTTCTGTCTCATAATACCACTGTTGGACCACAGGGGGCAATACTCTGAAAGCCCCCATAGTTTCAGCTTTAAAAAAATGCAGTTTGCACTCAATGCTGATGCCTGACTCTTTCGGGATTCTGCCGTTGCGCATCTCTCCTCTCCAGGATCATAGTCCTGATCAGAGCCGCTGTAAATCACCTCTGTACTGTATCCCTTACTGTCAAAGTGGCATCTGTTGGTGTCAGAGACCGTGTTCAGTCCCAGTTTGGAGTCCAGCCATGTTCACTGCGAGGTGGCTGAGCTCGGTCAAGCTGAGCCCCGTTGCTGAGCCACTTAGCTACACAGCTAACTGAGCTTCTTGCTGACGCCAGCTAGCCGCTACAGCCAAAGACAGCTACAACAAAGAGTTTTGTTTTGAGCTACCTTTGAATTCTGGCCATTTCTTACTAATTACACCTTTAAATGTTACTAGATACTAAGTGTTTCCAATGATATCATGTGACACTAACAAATAAGGGAATGGAAATATCTCAGTTCTTATGGTGTTGTGAAGGAGCACCATAACATAATGGTATCTCAGGTTTGAACATATCACTTAATAGACATTTTATCAACATTTGGATTAGCAGGTAAAGAAGGATGTAAGACATTTGCTTATAGATTTGAGAATTTATAGATCTGGTTAGCACTAAGAGGAACACAAGGGAATATTAAGACTTTTTATTAAGACTTTCCCCCTTCAGAAGTTTTGGATTTGCAAACTCGACAACTCTTGTCTCTGCTCAGAGCTCAGTCAAGATGGTTGGACACTTCAATTCAATCATTTGGCCCACCATTTTGCAACTCCAACTAAGAGAGACCATCTGAGGCTGACTACCTCAGACCGCCCCTGGCTGTGATCACCATGTTGGCCAGTCATTGAGGGCAGTCTGGATAGTGTGCATTATGGTCTTTTATAGAAACCTGTGTTTACATTCATCTTAGCCCGTTCTTCTTAGCACCTGTGAAGTTGGGCCATGCTCCATGTTGACAGTCTTAAATGTGACAGCAACTCTATTCCCATATCTGTGTTTACATGCACAGTTTTTTGGGGGGGATTTTCTTTTTAATGTGGTGATGATGTAAAGATAACATGCACTTCATTGAACAAGTTAGGACAAGGTAGAGCAGCTTGTGTTGAATAGAGTGAGTATAGTGCTCAGAAAAGGCAGAATTGATCTTAGTGCTGGGTATACAGCCTGCCTCTATAACGTACATGACACTTAGCACTTCAGGTGTTCAGTGCCTCCTTAGCTCCTGAGATATGATGGAGTGTGAAGTACTTAAAGGGTAACTCCACTAATTTACACATTAAAGTGTGCTTACGGGGTCTTAGGGAGTTCTACTGCATATGTGAAAAAAGCAGTATAAAACCTTTTGTGTCTCCGGAGGAAGCTGTGTGTAATCTGATAAATTCCCTCAAGTGATGTCACTAATAGGCTAAGCTGCATTATGGGTAACGTAGGCACCAAGTAAAAAGTAATCGTGGACTAAAAAAGGCCATGTCACTGGTTCTGCTGTATCGATTTGGATTATTTGTATTTAAACTCTGCATACTGAGTCCAACAGCGCAATAGGATTGCATTTCAAAACCTAGTGCCTACATTACCCACATTGCAACTTTGCCACTGAGTGACATCTGTGGAAGCAGTTTATCGGATTACACACAACTTCCTCTGGAGCCACAAAGACCTGTAAACACACTGCAATGTGTAAAATTGGTGGTTACCCTTAAAGCAAAGCCCAAAATGGTGGTCGTTGCAAGATTTGATCGTTCAAAATTTATCAAATCAGACAAAAGTGACACTCGTGTCTGTTTCGAACCTGCAAATGCCTTCTTCACAGCTGTATTTTGATGGGATATTCTAAATTTTCTGTTTTTTTCGTATTGTTTTACAATCTGGATGTTTTTGATTCACATGAGTCTGTCCTGTCCACGACAGTTTAGATGTGGGAACATGTAACAAGGATTTTCTCAGAATTACACACTTGTTATGTGTAATTGTGTGTCAATGATACACACACACACACACACACACACACACACACACAAACATTTTTAAACATTACAATAATACCAGTCACATGGGATGAAACATAAAATGACCTACCATCAAGGAGTTTTCAAGGTGGGCTATAGGATCTGTTTCATATCATTTTAGGTCTATGTAGCCCAGTGTCAATGGCCGGATCAACCAGCTAGAGGGCCCCGGGCCCCTATTACCCCACCATTCCACCCACTCTCTGTACATCATGAACAGTATCACTAAGCTGTAATATTCCATGGCCCCAGGTTTACTGTGTGGTAATTTGATTCAAACACAAATTAGCATTCTGAATTAAAGGTCTTAAAGGGCCACTGCAGTGATTTACTTCCATAAAACTTTCTAGCGGCTAGGACTAAATACCCTGACTGTTAAAGGGGCACTATGTCATTTTAGAGGAGAAATTCAAACTGGAATTGTAATACTTACAATATTAATGAGGTAATAATACAATATATAGAGATATTTATTTTTCCCAGAACACTGTCTAAAGCTAGAAAACTGTCAGGGTCCGCAAAAAACAAAAGACAATATGAAACTGTGTTGTTCTGTAAGGTCAGTTTGTTTATTCAGTTCATTCAGCCCTGAAAACAACGAGAGTTTGTTTATATAGTTTGTGTTGGCATAAAAAAATCAGTCGATGAAGATTCTTTTCTGATCAAAATGTCTTTTCTTTGCACCTTTAAGCTGTGTTGACATTATTAGTACAATTTCATACTGTTTTACTTTGTTTATATGTGGCGGACCCTGCCACCTTTCTAGTTTCTAGTTTCTAGTTTCAAGCAGTGTTTTTTTCCCTCTAGGAACAGCTTGTTTTATTCAGTTATGGAAAAAAAGTATTTCTGAGTTTTATTACCTCATTAATAATGTAAATATTAAAATTCTGAGTCTAAACTACACAGTTCCCCTTTAAACTCAATGCCCACAGTTATTAACACTGTGCCGGTTGACCACAGACCAAACACCGCAGTAAACCTGGAGCTTTTGGGGGACCTTTGGGTGCCCGGGCTGTCCTTGCCTAGCTGGTACTCCCTCTCACCAGTGACCAAGCGGCTTGTGAGCGACTATTCACACGACTATTTGACTATATATCTATGGAAGAAGTGAGTCATATACAAGGCAAATGATTTGTGACCAATACAATTCAATCCCTTTCTTATATTACTAAACTTTTCACTACTTTTCATTCTCACTGAGAGGTGAAACAGCTGAAACCATTTCATTGATCAATCTGACGTGAAAATCACATCAGCAGATAGGTGGAGGCAAGAGCTGCAAGGTAGACACACCCTACTTGTAGTTATCAACTGACATTTGGTTATTAAGGACTAATTTAAAAAAATGTGTTATTATTATTATTATTATTATTATTATTATTATTATTATTATTATTATTATGACATTGTTGTAAACCACTTGTTGAGACTTCACATTCGCTGTATTTCCTCCATGTCAAGTTTAATGTTGACTATATCATCATGGACAAAATGTTTGAAGTTATAATACAATATTATTCTGTGTCTCCTCGATGTTTTTTGCAGTGATACAACTTCCTCTCGATGCAGGCACAATGCTGGTACATACTGTCGCACTTTTTAGGGAAATGAGATCCCAATGTAAACCATGTTAACCCCCGCCACACACATACACACACGCACGCACACACACACACACACACACACTGCAAAGGGAAGCGTCTAAAGTCACGGGAGCAGTGACATAAAAAACACGAAGTGTAATATTTTGCAACATGAATATCATTCCAATAAAGTTTTACTTGTAAAATTCTACTGAACTTGTGTGTGTGCTTCCTGTGTGTGTGTGTGTGTGTGTGTGTGTGTGTGTGTGTGTTTGCTCGTTCAGCTGAGAGTGGATCGCAGATGATGAGATATCTGAGATGTTCTCGGTGGTGGATTGTTGTCGCCCAGAGGTCAGACATCCATCACTGCCGCCTGATGCGGAGTGGAGCCGTCACCCACCCATCTGTTGACCGCCCGGGATCAGCCCGATTCGCCATAACGCTCAAAAAAACACGACATCCAGCGACTCGTCCGTGTCCTCGGCTCGCTGTCGGTCTGTCTTTGTGTTAAAATCCGACATCGCAAACTGCGAGGTTGGTCGGGACGAGACTGCTAACAAAGAGAGTCGCTCGGATGCGCCTGGAGTCAGCCGATTCCACCTTAAATGCCATTCGCGTCTGTGCTGGAGACCAAGGCGCCATCTTCGGTCCACCTTAAGCGCACAATGTGGCCAACGAACGCAAGCGTACCAGCCGGGCTTCCGTCCTCGTTCTCCAGCCGGGGATCGCACTCGGGCTTCCCAGCTTTGACACAGCGTCACTTGTGAAACAACGGAGGGGGAAGAAAGACGCACTCGGGCCAAACCCCATCCGCACCCGCAGAAAAAGGATGTCCGAGCCCAATAAGTACCGAGAGTGGATCCTGGAAACCATCGACTCTCTCCGCTCGAGGAAAGCCCGTCCGGATCTGGAGAGGATTTGTCGAATGGTCCGGAGACGACACGGGTCGGACCCGGACCGAACCAGGACAGAACTGGAGAAACTGATTCAAGAGCAGACGGTGCTCAAAGTTAGCTACAAAGGGTCCATTTCGTACCGAAACGCGGCGAAGGTTCAGAGGAAAAGCAGAAAGAAGAGTGAGTTGACGACCGCCAGCAGCAGCAGCAGCGGCAGCGGCGGCGGCGGCGCGGAGGCAGCGAGGGAGCGGACCAAACACGACCATCTGAACAACAACGGCGACAGTGCGCACAGCTTCACCGACCAGGAGGAGGGAGAGGAGGACTCGGAGCCCAGCCCAGAGCCCCACACTCAGACAGCCGCCAAGAAGCTCAAGCCTGCCTCCAGCCCCAGTAGCGGAAACGGGTGCCTCAGCTGTGGCGCAACAACGGGCTGCGATGTCGGGAGCGGCTGTAAAGAGGAGAAAGCAAGTGCAACGAGAGACAAGGGATTAGGACGGCAGGGAGCGGGGGGCTGCCCGTCGCCAGGTCTCGGCCACAGAACCGGCGCACACGACGGCGGGGATGGCAGCGGGGTGACACCGAGCAAAGTCGATGCAGTTGGCGGGGGGAAAGAGCCGGGCTCGTCCGGGGCTGACACCCAGAACAAAACTTGCCCAGGGAGCGTCGGCAGCCTCCCTCCTCACCAGAAACAGAAGCAGCCTGCGCCTCCTCTCAAGCCCAAACTTCGTGTCGGAGGAGGGGGCACCAAAACAGCGGGGAACCACGCCAACTCCGACCTGGGCGACAGACTGGTGGCCTCTGTTCGCAGCCTGTCCGAGAGGAGCCTCCGGGGGGGCTCCACCGCCGCGACCCGAGGCCACATGAAGCCGCTCGGGCTGAAGGAGATCCTGGGCTATCTGAGCAGCCAGGAGCGGCTGTCGGAGGAGAAGCTGACCCGAGGCAAAGTCAAAGTGGTCATGGAGAGAGAGGTGGCGAGGGGCAGGCTGCGCAGGACCCGCTGCGGGAACATCACTCTTCCTCTGAGGGGCATGGTGGTGGAGGAGCCGCCGCCGAAGAATGCGTCCGCTGACAGACTTGTGAAGAGCGCACTGCAGGACAAGCACACCGGGAGAAAGGTGGGCACCGCGAACTTAACATTTCCAACACGTCCCGATCGCAGAGGGAGCGCTGAGCTGATGGCTGGCAGTTAAATTAATGATCAGTGCTCAGGACCCCTCGCCCCCAAATATTTGCGTTCCGTGTTCAACCTCGATGTTGTGAATGCAGAAGTGCTTGGGGAGATTTGCTACATTTATTCTTGTTTCAGTATTTGACAGCGGGATGCCACCGTGTCGGTGCTGCGTTTGTCCTCCGTGTGTGTGTGTGTGTGTGTGTGTGTGTGTGTGTGTGTGTGTGTGTGTGTGTGTCGCTCGGCTTCCTGCACAAAAGGTGCGGGTTACACGCAGGGAGCAGACATCTCCGGAGCGCACTATAAAGAGCGTCTCTGCACGGCTCGATCACTTTCTGCTCCCGGCTCCCTCCTCGCTGTTTGCTCGCTGTTTGCGGGTCAGCAGCACACATTCGCTTTGTGGCTCTCAGGAAGTTTAGCAGCGCGAAGCGGAGCGCACAGTGTCCGGGCCTGCCGCCGCGCAGTAGGCGGTGTCTGTCTAAACTTGAGACGTGCCGCGGAGCCGCTGAGCCTCTGAGCGCTGCTCCGTCGCGCCGGACTCGGCACCAAACAGCTGAGCATCACGTTTTCTCATGCAGGCTAAATTTTGTATATATTATTATTATTATTATTATTATTATTGTTTTTTTGAGGCCGCCGGTTTTAGTTTTTCTCCCCTTCTCCTTGCTATCCCCGCATCTCCCCCTTTGCGTGCCTCATTAAATCCTTTGTATCATTCCTGACAGCGCTCCCTCCTCCCCCCCTCCTCCCTGTGGGTGCAGACTTCAGTAGGCTACAGTAGGCTGCTGTCGTTATTTCTGATATGTGTTTCTCCAAGTGGGAGGTGTGGGAGAAGCGCAGCAGATCCTCTATCATGTATCAAGCTCCAGTCAGGTACAATGAACCAGCAGCCCGACTGAAAACTTCCATTAGACACCCATCTCCACTTTACTCCCCCTTTTTTTCTTTTTCTTTTTTTTTTAAATGAACTTCATGTCATTGCAGCCGCCGTCCCCCACTCTCCAAGAGAACGAGCCAATGCAGACAGCCAGCGAGGAAGAGGAACGGGAAGAGAACGAGGAAGAGGAGGAAGAAGAGGAGGAGGAGGAGGAGGAGGAGGAGGACAAGGATCCCCGGAGTTCTGATGAGGAGGGAGGACTTTCCCTTGTAGCCATGACAACCGAACCGGAGCTCATTAAGAAAACCACAGAAGAAGATGCTGAGATCCAGACAGCATCAGAGCAGGAGAGCCACGGCGGCAAAGGTGTGTGTGCGTTTGAAGCGCATGCGTGCGTGTATGTACCAGACCCTCCTTCTAATCAGTCTTTCCAATCAGTAACTGCCACTGCCGCTACTGCTTCACCTATAGGTGGGCCAACTTGATATTAATAGTTAAATATTAATGAGCCAATAATACAAAGTCAGAAGTATTTATCTTTTTCATAACTGAAAAAACAAGCTGTTCTCAGAGGTATATAAGGTCCCAGAACACTGTTTGAAGCTAGAAAGGTGGCAGGGTCCGCCATATATAAACAAAGTAATACAGTATGAAGCTGTGTTGTCCTTTATGGTCAGTTTGTTTATTCAGTTTAGTCAATCATGAAAACAAAGAAAGTTTGTTTATTTAGTTTGTTTAGGCAAAAGAAAAAAAAAATCTGTCCATGAAGAGCCCTCTCTTCCAGGGACTTGCACATGATTATAGAGGGGCAGGGGCTCAAAGTCAGAAAAGGGCAGTACGTGCACAAGGGCGCGCGCCCCCCAAAATTGAGGCCCTAATAACACAATATGTAGATTAATTAATGTAAAATTAATAAACAAAGCACTTATAGAAAGCTAACTACTTAGCTGTGTGTCCTGTGTAGCTGTGAGTGATATGCAATTGCCATTTCTTTTGTGTCAACAAGTTATTGTCAACATGAGTTTATTCACATTATCATAATACTGAGGTTTGGAAGACATGCAATTCAGCTGCAATATTTAAAATGCAATGAAACACTGGTTTATTATTAGGCTATTTATTGGAGGACAAGTGCACGCTAGAAATACAGGTTACACATCTAAAAATGTGACAAAACCAAGAAATGACAACTGTGACTGTTAGTAGGAACAGCATGTTTACAAAAGCAAAGTCACAGTGAACTCAATATCTGGAAGAAGCTGAAGATTTGTGGCAGATAAACAGCCGACACAGACAGCTGTCAGATTATTCTTAACTCTCATTAACAAGCAGTTAGCCTAACAAGCACAAATGGACACTCTTCTGAAATATGACTCATATTTAAGCACGTTGAATAAGTGGAAGGTGACTTGTTAGCCCCCACAAGGAAGTTATGTTAATGGATTTATAACTCACAAAGGTTCAAGTCGCTCCACTGTCACATCTCATCTACGTGCGTGGTGGAGTTCTGATGAGGCATCGGCCTCTCTCTCTCTCTCTCTCTCTCTCTCTCTCTCTCTCTCTCTCTTTGTCTTCAAAATAATAGCTTTACATTGCACCCCATTGGAGTTTAGAACTGGGTTCTTAGCGGGGGGCTTTTAATTTGAAAGTAGCGACCGTTCGTAGAGAGAGAGCAGAGCGGAGCCTCAGCGGACAGAGAAGCGGCCTTAGGCTCAACACACACACAACACCATATTACGTACGAAATGCGTACGGTAGATAACAGTGGCGTTTTTATACCGCCTTTTTTTCGACATCCCTTTGCACAACAGGATTTAAATCATTCATTTAAAAAACACACTAAAAGGGCACTTTTTAATAGGAGATAAAAAGGGCAGGGGCTCAAGCACCCCTTGGGCCTTATGTGTGCACGTGCCTGCTCTCTTCTGATTCAAATGTCTTCCCCTAAACTACGTACTGCACCTTTAAATGGAACTGTAAACTCGCCTCTAACTTTATTCAGGAGGAGGAGCTTAAATACTGTTAGTCTTGCTTTGTTTTAGCTGCGAAACACCTTTTCTCTATTTGTTAACTTCTGTATAGATGAAATCATAAATGTTTTTTTGTTGTTAATATAGTTTTTAATCTTTTCTCCTCCCTCTTTTCACCTGGCTTCATTTGTCGGTCTCTCAGGGCTACCCGGGCTTGAACCCCTCACCGGAACACCGCGCCCACCCGTACAGGGAGCTCCCTCGTCACAGAGTAACAGTGCACACCTGGAGGAGGAGGAGGAGGACAGAGCCGTCGTCCCAGATCGGCTGCATGTCGAGGCGCAAGTGAGTGCAAAATGACTCAAACAGCATGAACTTAAAAGTCCTATGGAAAGTTTTGACTGCCTAATATCGGTGTCGGCATCGATATTAGCCAGTCAAAAATTTCCATATTTATATTTCCGCCGATATACAGAATTAGTTTTTTTTACATTATGTGGTGAACAAACACAAAACGTGACATGGAGAAAGGATCTTTCACAGTTTAACAATAAACTTTATTGTCTAAAATGACATCAGCGATCTGTCATTTACAGGCCAACCTATACATCGGTTTGAATGATGCATTCACAATCGTAATCATGTTTTCGAGGAAAAGAGACACTTTTAATCTGTACCTTCCAATAGCCTCTGTAGATGTATTAGTACCATTTTATTTGTAGTAGCTGTGGTTTTAAAGATCTGTCCACACAAACATGTCATCAGTGTGAAGTTCAATCGGGGCTGAGTTACATTGAGCAGCTTCAGGTACTGTTTAATGCTACTCACTGTCTCACTGCAGCAGTCATGGCATTGTGTTGCTGTCATGTATGTGTGTGTATCATACAAAGGGCAAAATTAGTTGTTATTAGTCTCATGACCAAAATAACGGGAGAACAGTTAACAGGATAGTTTCTGACTTTTTTCACTGTGAGTTTGATCCTTGTTCCTCTTTTTGAATCAATCACGTTTTGTATATAAATTCTGTCGCTCAGTCATGGACCGTACCCACCTCCCACCTCGCACATCACCATTCACACTCCCACAGCAGATGGTCAAGTTACAGTTTTGTCATGACACACTCTGTAATCCTTGAGTTGGAGGTCACATCACTCTGATGCTTTCAACACGATTTTCCCTCCCGCGCGTTGCAACTCTGACCTATGCCTTGAGAGTAGACATTGTTTTTTTTTTTTCGTCATGCTTTTCTTTTTAAAAAAAAAAAGTGAAATCTTTTTCAGATGCAGCACGACAGAATCAACCACAGCTCCTCGGGCTTTAACAGTGAGTTCTGCTTCAATGGACGATCTCAAAATGTGTGTGTGTGTGTGTGTGTGTGTGTGTTTGTTTGTGTCTGGTGGTTGGCGATGATGACAGGTAAACAGACTATGGTTTATTTTTCCCCTTGTAGGCTCGGACTCTAAGACAGAGGTCGGCGTGTCGTCCTGCCTGCTCACACCAACAGCCTCCCCGAGAGACTCCGGCATGTCTGAGGAACGAGGGATGAACGGAGGAGTTAGCAGTGGAGGGTGAGTACGGCCGAGCTACTGGAGACGCTAAAATACCAAACAGATTCATTGGTTTTGGCTTTGTCTGCTCCTCTGTTGCTTGCTTTTTTGGATCTGTAGCAAAGTCGATTTTCGTTTTTTAATGTGAAGATGATGCACCTGTACACACAGGCGTTTGAAGGATAAGTTCACCGAATAAATGAAATTCAGTCATTATCTTCTCACCTCTGTGTCGATGGGAAGTCAGGTGAGGTTTCTTGTAGTCCACAAAACATTCCTGGAGCTTTACAGCACAACAGTGTTGCAGCGTTCTCCTAAACAACTGAAGCAGATGTGGACGTTTTTTAAACATAAAAAAACAAAAACAACCAAAAATAAACCCCTGAAAATGGCTCCACACAGCTCGTCTGTTGCAATCCAAGTCTCCGGAAGCGTTGAGTCCCCATGCTGATTTAAACGCTACTATTATCTGCGTGTATATATCTGTGGATCTGAACACTTTGAAATTCAATCTGAAACTTAATATGCTGGAGCACAGAGCCAAAACAAAAAGGTGCTTTCTCACTTAACTATAGTGTGTCTCCTTTAATGTCCATTTAATAAAGCACCCTCAGGCACTGCGTGTTTTTTTTCCTCCACATTGTGCGGTCCAAGATAACTCCTTCCCAGACTACATTAGCATAAACCTGCAAAATCTGATCTGTTGGGGGCCACTTGGAGCTGTCTCTGTGTCCACTTGATGTATGTAAGTCCACTACTCTCTATATGTGTCTCTTTAGCTGTTAAAGGCTCTGCTCTGTTCACCAGCTTGACGCTAACTGTATCCACCTGCTGTTTGGTGTTTAGAAGGTTGTGTTTGTTGGGTTTTTAGAGCTTTTTTGGTGTCATGAGAGCGGTGACAGTGAATAATCTAATGTAATAACCCTTTCACACTGGACAAAAAAACAGACACACATTAACATGTTGTTTGTTTCTTATGCAGAATGGGTGCAATGCATATTTAGACCCAGAAAAAAGGGCTCTGCAGTAAGACGGATATTTGTCGGCTCCGGCTCCCATTGGCTGTGATTGAAACATTACCTCTGGGTGGACACGCTAATTTCCGCCCCTTTTTCCGACACAACTGCTATGACGAGCGTTAAAATTAGTATGATGGGGCGTGAATACTGATATATCCGTCTCAGTCCATGCAGCATTTGAACACGGTTCAGTCGGTGCTGAGACCGAAAGAGAGAAGTGAGGTTAAAGATATGAAAAAGTCCCTGTAACTTTGTCAGTTGCCTCCATGACAGTAGGCCTACCTGAGCCTTGCCAGCTGCCCGACCGGTACTGCGCAGGTGTAGCTACCAACAAAGATGAGAAGAAAATGAAGATGTCCCACCCCTCAGCTATTTCTAATATCAGCTGCAGAAAAAACAGCAATATGAAAAGATGGAAAGGATCAATTGCCTGAAGTTTATCCACGTTTAAAAACCCGCATATACTATACATTTATTTTGGTGTAAACATGTTATGACAATGACACAGTGCAATCTGGATGTTTAAGATCTAATTTGCTTATGGATATCTCAGTGCTCCCTTCTAATACATCTACACTGCTTACCAAAACAATGGAAATAAATACCATGGACAAAAACAATAGAGTGCATACCTCCGCCAAGGCCCAACAAATCCACATGAAATTTTCATTCACTCATAGTTACCAGCCACTTAAAATGTCTGATTTCTTCACCAATAGCCATGGATTGTTCCCCGATGAATGAACAAAAAATGTTGAAAAACAAACTCTTTAATGTTAAAGGGGCAGTTCAGTCAAACAGAATTTGAATGTTTATAATATTAATGAGGTAATAGTACACACTCAGAAATGTTTATTTTTTCCATAAGTGATTAAAGAAGCTGTTCTCAGAGGAAATAAAGTCCCAGAACACTGTTTTGACGCTAAAATGGTGGCAGGGTACGCCACAAATAAACAAAGTAAAACAGTATGAAACTGTGTTATCCTTTAAGGTCAGTTTGTTTATTCAGTCCTGATAACGAAGAATGTTTGTTTGTCTATTTTGTTTGTTGAGGCATAAAGATTCAGTCATTTAGTTTCTGCTGATTGAAATGTCTCCCCCAAAACTAAATATTGCACCTTTAAAGTAAGGGAGAAAGAACTCATGCATCCTGCCCTTTATGCTGATCAGCACCAAAAGTTAATGGGATCTATTTGGGGCCAAGACCCGTCCTCCATCCAAGTTTCGTGGAAATACATTAAGTTGTTTTAGGTTAATCCTGCTCACAAACCAACTGGCAAATGGCCAGAGATGAGAATATAACCTCCTTGGGGGAAGGAAACAACACACAGCTATATCCCTGTATTTTCTGCTCAGGCATTTCTGACATAACTTTTTTACAAGGTCACTGCAGGTTTTCTAACAGGCCAATGGGCCCTCCTCATCTCTCCAGGTTTATAAAGTCTGAGGGGGCGAGCGGGAGCCCGGTGGACTGGACAGTGTCTGACGTGGTCAGTTATTTCACAGCAGCAGGTTTCCCTGAGCAGGCCGCTGCTTTCAGGACCCAGGTGAGCCAGCAATCTCCTTAAAGAACCACTAGAGGCCACCAGAGACAGGATCAATGGCTGTTCTTGTACATCTTACATTTGTAACCTACATCTCCCTGCCCACATTGCTTTGATCTCTTCCTCAGGAAATCGATGGCAAGTCCCTTCTCCTCATGCAGCGCAACGACGTTCTGACCGGCCTGTCAATCAGGCTTGGCCCCGCCCTTAAGATCTATGAGCGCCACGTGAAGGTTCTCCAGAAAACACACTTTGAGGAAGACGACTGCTAACAACAGACACATGAAATACACAGAGAGAGACTGGTATGTCTGTATCTACATATAGCTCAAGTAACCATATAGAAATGCATGCATGATATACAATATGCGCTTCACTTTTCATCTCACATCGAACAGTGGTGCGCACAGACACAAATACACACACACACACACACAGACAAACACACACACACACACACACACACCTCTCTTTCTATCCCTCCTGGCCCTCTGCTCTGGTCCAGGAACAAAACACAGAAATGAGACTGTACTTCCTGGACAACAAGGATTCAAGCAGAGCTCAAATGTTTGGGGGGGAAAAGTTGGTCCATGACATTTGGGGACGCAGAAAACCATGCAATTCCTCTTTTTTTATTTACAGTGTTTAAGCACTTTGCAATTTCTCGATTAAACTGTGCAAGATGGTTTGTTTTTCAAGGGGCTGCTTTGTGCCGACCTCTATGCACATTTTGAAGGAGGTCGTGGAAGGTACTCTGTGTGGTTCGGTTTTTGAGGCTGCGATGC
The DNA here is from genome assembly GCF_900880675.1 of Sparus aurata. Taxonomy (NCBI): domain Eukaryota; kingdom Metazoa; phylum Chordata; class Actinopteri; order Spariformes; family Sparidae; genus Sparus; species Sparus aurata. Next base: position 27,755,582 of record NC_044187.1, on the reverse strand, counting down.
AAAAGTATGTTGGTCGTGGGTGCGTGTTTGCCATTGTGCACATGCGTTATGTGTGTGTGGAGGCTTGACAGAGGATGTTGGATTAAACAGAAAAAAAAAATCAGAAGTTGACCAGATTATATACTGTACATTCCCAGAAACTGGAGAGGCGAGCGCACACGACCTTGTGTAATCGGTCGTTGGTCAAAGCAATAAGCTGATAATTCCCCCCATGTCAGCTTGTAGATCGGCAGGTGGTTGGTTTTGAATGTTTCACATGAACATCTATTAAATACATGCTTTTGTAATGTCTTAAACAGAGCCAGCAACAGTCTGTTCTAACCAACGTATCACCACACCAGATGCTAGTTGCACAAAGACAGACTTCGACTGGCTTCAACCAAACTTGTCACAAAGCTGTCTAGTTCTTGACCAAATAAACTGAGATTCGTCTGCAGAGTAAAGACAACACAGTCCGGACCTGGCGCAGAGCTGTGGCTGTGGCTTCTTAAAGGGACAGTTCAGCCCAAAATCAAATACACATAATTAACCCTCTGACCTGTCGTGCTATTTATCCATCTGGATTAGGGATGTTAGTGATTAAGATGAATCGATTAATCTATTGATTTAACTGATTAAAAATGTATTATCCAACAATCAGAGACGGGCACAAATACATCAAACGTATCTTGTTACAAATTACAAATACTTGCTTTTCAAATATATCAAAATACAATCCGACATACTGGTATGAGTAGTGGTATTTTATTAACACACCAGTAGTTTGTAATTTTAGAAATCCAAAATCTTCGATACAAGCTGATTTTATTACATTTTAGCTGGTGAGTAGCTGGTAGTTTGTTGCCCCACTATCAAATGAAGTCAATATTTTGTTTATCATTCAAGTAACTTGGTGTTTAGTTTCTCTTCTGCTAATTCCTGATGCAGCCTGCAAAGAGTTTTCTCAAGGAAAAACTTCCAGCATATTTCACATACTATTTATGATTAACCGATGAGTGATTGTTAAGGCAGCCATGTTACTATTGATCAAAGAAATTGCTGAAAATGTGCATCCCTCATCTGGATTGTTTTGTTGCAAGTTGTCGAGTTACGGAGATATCGTATGTAGAGCATCCAATGCATTTTAAAAGCTCAATGGCGATGTCTCTTTCAAAACATTATGACTCGGTCACTCAAGATAATCCACAGACACTGATGTGAGCGGTGTCATGTAGGAGCAGTTTTCTTTCTGCTGAGCTACGCCTGCCAACTGCACCACTGCACAGAGGGAAGCGTGCATCTACTCATGGAAGGCAGGCTAGCTAACTAAGCTAGCTAACTAAGCTAGCTAATGTTACAGCTCAGTTGATAAAGAAGCCATTGCTGTGTACCAGGGGTGTGAAGGTTCTTCACTGCATTTGGTTTCGATTGTCGAAGTTGAGGGATAATTTCAATCAACTTGATTTAAAATCGAAATCATGACACCCCTACTTCTTGCTTACATCCCTCGCTACCACGAGCCCAAGCTTCTCGCTTCCTCCTGTGTGGTTTGGTTGCAAATCACACCAAAACACTTAAATAGATAAATAACACTACAGACAAGAGGGAAAATCTAAATTTTTTTTATTTGAGGGTGAGGTGCCGCTTGAACGTGTCTACTAATTCGTCAGTCAGTTGTTTTCATGTATTCGAACAATGATGATGATCTCACTGCTGCTTCTAATTAACTGTTCCACAGCATTGTAAGACACCCCAAATTATATGCCAAGTTTTTTTTTTCTTCTTTTCTTTTGAAATTTGGTGCCACTGGTCAGCCGGTCTAAATATTCTTTGTGCAAGTGGCCTCAGAGTCGACTCCAACTGAAGCTAACTGAACTGAGATCAGCCCAACTATCAGCTCTCAACTAGATGTAACAGAGTGAATATGTAAATATACTGAGAATAAGTCCATTTGATACGTCAGCCTCCATTTGTAAATTATTATTAATACAGTGATCTAACTGAACGATATTATCGCAGGGTAAAGCTGAGTCAATCAATCAACTAATCTCATACCACCAGCATTTTTTTTAACAGTCTGTACCGGTCAAACCTTAGAAACCAAATGCTGTCAAATGATCACACACCTCATTCCCACCTTTTCCACCATTCCTGGTTTGGCATGTTGTCTGTGCTTGCTTTGTAAAAAATGTTCCCATATTTGCATGTTTGTATTTTTCTGTTTTCCACATATTGTTTTTTTTTTTTATCGTTTCCAGTGCACTCTCCACGCACTGATGTTCAAATCATCATTTTCATTGTGCAGTCTGACCTCCTCTCCCCTCATTACTCCCCTCACTTCCACTTTATGTGCAAACTTCCATGAACACATGTTCAGGTTTACGGTGTTTGTTGCCACTGTTTGCGTTCAGATAATTTCATTTTTCCCGGTTCAATCTGTAGAGGAGGACAGCTGTGTTTGAGTGCAGGGGTATGCACAGTGCGTCCATGCCCTTGCTGGTTGTCTCAAGTTATTTGTTAAAGGACGATTTTAGTAATAAAAGTTTCATTAAAACACCACAATGTGTCCATTCTGAGTGTGTGTGAACATGTGTTTCGACATTGTGTGTGTGTGTAAGGGAGGGAATCCAACCAGGGGTTTGGAGCAGCTGGGTCACACCAGCAGCTCCCCTCAGTCACCACGACAGGGAGTCGAAGGAGGAGAGACCACACTGCGTTTTACAAAAGATAAGACTAATCCAGATGATCCTTTGGAAAATAGGTGTGATGCAGAATTCATTTTGACCTATAAATGTTTCACAGTAAGCGGGGAAGTGTTCTCCATGACAAGCAAGGCACTTGTGCCAGCATCTGCTGCTTAGAAGCGGGGGGAGGAGGAAATATCACGCTATATCTGTCCTGGGATTCTCTCCAAGGTAAGTGCTTGGGATCTGTGTGTGTGTGTGTGTGTGTGCGCTCGCACGACCGGGTTACAAATAAGACAGGGCAGCAGACGGCCATATTTATACCTCCACTGATAAACAGGCAGGGCGCAGCTCCCACAAACATGGTGGTTCAAGGCAACAGAGGAAAAACAAAAGACTGAGACTCTCTGCTGGGAGCTTCTGGGCTCCAGGAAGACCAAAACCCCACCAGGGCAGATCAGATCAGGCACAAGCTGAAACTTTTGGCACTGATCGCAGCAGAAATACAAGACCATACAAGATCAGCTCTCGAGTATACCACAGTAAACAACTGCAGGGAGGGACGACAGGGAGGGACCAGACCTGAAAATTGAGGATATCTGAAATCTGACGAGACAAAGGACAGCAGTCATGCCAGGTTCAGGAGGAGCAGAGTGAGTGAAACAGCTGCATGTGTACAGTATGGGTGTTAGGGTGTGTGTATGCTTAATCATGCGTATTTGAACCTGCTGTACAATGTTTTATTGGCATATTTTGCACTTTCGTCTCATAAAGAAATGTGCTTCTTATAAAATCACTCTTGCGTTAAACTCCAAACTATTGATTAGATATTTTTTCATATGTTTGCAGACTGATATAGTTGCTACGCACTGAACCAAAGAGAGTCTAAATACAGCTCAGTGTCACATGAGGAAATCAGAGCTACTAGTGCAGGGCCTGCATGTGAGAGAGTCATAATGTGTCCCTTGTCTGGAAGCCCAAAGGGAGAAGATTTCTCCACTGCCATCCTGAAGCAGAAACAGAGACCCAACAGACTGATTGTGGACGAAGCTCTCAATGAAGACAGCAGCATCGTCAGCCTGTCACAGGTCTGGATGTTTGTGTGTAAAAATATATCCGTGTCATGTGTGTATTTCTTCTGAGATCTCTGTGTGCGTGGGTGTGTGTGTTTCACCAGAATAAGACAGAGGAGCTGCAGCTCTTCCGGGGGGACACAGTGGTGTTGAGAGGGAGGAAGCGTCGGCAGACGGTGTGTATCGTCCTGACTGATGACACCTGTGGGGAGGAACGCATACGCATGAATCGCGTGACGCGCAACAACCTGCGTGTCCGGCTTGGTGATGTCATCAGGTACATCTCACACCTGTGATAGTGGTGTTCAAATGTTACTTTGGTAAAAGGGAAAGTCACCCATACAAACAGTACTTGAATAAACGTCTTAAAGCATCTGATATTAAATGTACATACATTTCATTATCATCATTATGTTTTGTTTTTTTATATATCTTATTGTCAATGAAAATGTGATCTAATCTAATCTAATCTAATGCAGCATGCAAAAGAGGAATAACTAGTAACAAGTTATCAAATAAATGTAGTGAGTCAAATGTACAATATTTGCCTCCAGAATGGAGTGAAGGGGAAGTATAAAGCTGCAGTAATGGAAATACTCAAGTAAGATGAGATGAGATGAGATCATTGTTTATTAACTAACTAACCTAAAACAGGGAAATGTGCATTGTCACAGCAGCAAAAGGGATAGTAGAAATAGAGGACATCAATAAAAACAGGAATAATAAATAAGCAAAAAAAGTAAGAAAAAAAAAAGTAAAAAAAATTTCGAACAATATAAACAACATAAATAAGAAACAACGCTCAGCAAAAATATTTGCACCATAGCACACTAAAGAGTTAATACCGCAACTATGAACTGAAGTAAATGTACCTGGTTACATTCCACCAACTCCTGTTTCTTTGTGTTACATATGAGGTTTGGAAATATTAATAATGGAATTATCAGGAATAATCCGTACATTTTTGCTGGTGTGTGTCTCATCACAGTATTCATGCGTGCCCTGACATCAAATATGGGAAAAAGATCCACGTCCTCCCTATAGATGACACTATTGAAGGCCTGACGGGAAACCTCTTTGAGGTTTTCCTCAAACCGTACTTTCTGGAGGCTTACCGGCCCATACATACAGGTACTGCAACTCGTCTGCAGCTGATGTTAATACAGGGGAGCAGCTCCATTCAAAGCACAACCCCTCCATAGATATTACTACGTGGTGTGACAGCCGATATTTGCTCATATCAGCATGTTTGTACTTGTATCATCACCTCAACACCATCCACAACACATCCAGATGCTTCTCTATGTGGTAACTTTTCTTTTCTCTTCTCTGTGTTGCCAGATGACATCTTCTTGGTGAGGGGCAGCATGAGGGCGGTGGAGTTCAAGGTGATGGACACCGACCCCAGCCCTCACTGCATCGTTGCCCCAGACACTGTCATCTACTGCGAGGGAGAGCCAATCAAAAGAGAGGTCGGTGAGAGAGCCATGAGCGTCTGGACTGGTTCATTCAGAGGCATATTATCAAGAAGAACTGCTGATGCGACAACATGGTGGAAATGTTCACAATCACTCGCTTTTGTCTTTCTGTAGACTTAGATGTACAATAATTGTGTTTAAATCATAATAATTTTGTTTGATTATTACTGGTGCAAGAAAAACACTACATGCACTTCAGGCCTGGGCTGGGTGGATCCATTGATTCTTGTTGTTTATGTTGTTAACCATGCTAACCTTACTGGCAACAGGTATGAGGGCCATGACTGAGAATAAATCATCCAGATGTGACTCTTTCATATTTGCCTGGACAGGACGAGGAGGAGAGCCTCAATGACATTGGCTACGACGACATCGGTGGCTGTCGGAAGCAGCTGGCCCAGATCAAAGAGATGGTGGAGCTTCCTCTCAGACACCCCGGCCTCTTCAAGGCTATCGGAGTCAAGGTGCACTAATATGTGACTGGCTTTTCATCACATGTGAATAAGACTTTCTACATGTGGACACAAAACATGGCACATGAAATCACATGAAATTTAACTTTTTCTTACACGTGAATTCCACATTTATCACAAAATTTGACATGAGATGAGGTGCTGCCACATGGGAACTGGATACGTTTATAATGTGGCTGACTTTTTTTTACATGCGGAAATGGAAAAAGGCACAGGAAATCGCCTTAAATTATTTTCTTTCTCTTTTTTTTGTCTTTTTAAAAAAAAAAAAAACATGAATTTCAAATTTCAAACATTTTCAGGTGTGATTGCTTATTTTTACATGTGAACAAAAATTTAAACATGGCAACAAAACATGGCACATACAATTCGCTTTTCTTACACGTGAATTCCGCATTTTCACATGCTGTTACTGTCACAAGTGAACACACATTTTCAGAGGTGAAAATAAAACAACGCCACAGTTGAAGTGAAGTGATTGGCTTTTTCATCTGGATCAGAATGTTCACATGTGGAAACAACATCCACTCATACCTCTACCTGGTGTTCTCTCTCAGCCCCCCAGAGGGATCCTGCTGTACGGCCCTGCAGGCACAGGGAAGACCCTGGTCGCCCGGGCTGTGGCCAACGAAACTGGTGCCTTCTTCTTCCTCATCAATGGTAAGGTTTTTGTCTTTGTTCACATAGTGGCTCTGTGGTGAGGAAGACAATAGCCAAGCCTGCTCCAGCAAAGTGAAAAACTTTGAAAATAAAGTACACAGAACCTGATTGCAAATGTTTATTTAACCACCAGTTCTCTTATTTGTAGATCTGAGTAGGAGAAAATAAGCTTTAGATGCTTTGCATTATTGTGTGAAGGTCCTGAGATCATGAGTAAGCTGGCCGGAGAGTCAGAGAGCAACCTAAGAAAAGCGTTTGAGGAGGCAGAGAAAAACGCTCCGGCCATCATCTTTATTGATGAGCTGGATGCCATCGCTCCCAAGAGAGAGAAGGTAAACAATATTAATCAAATCAACCAATCAGGTTTATTTGTCACATGCAATCATATTAAGTACAATCAGAGTGAATGTGTCAGATTTTATACTTATTTATATATCAGTAGAGCACCAGTACAAAATGTCTGCTTCTGTTGTCTGTGGTCAATGTAACTGTGTGTGTGTGTGTGTGTGTGTGTGTGTGTGTGTGTGTGTGTAGACCCATGGTGAAGTGGAGAGGCGTATAGTCTCACAGCTCCTCACCCTGATGGACGGCCTGAAGCAAAGAGCTCATGTGGTTGTAATGGCAGCCACAAACCGACCGAACAGCGTGGACTCTGCTCTGAGACGCTTCGGTCAAGAAACACACACACACATACACACTCACACACACACACACACACACACACACACACAAAGAAAGCATACAAAACACGCATACATTTTCAAGTATGGTGATGTCTCTCTCCAGGCAGGTTCGACCGGGAGATTGACATTGGAATTCCTGACACGACCGGCAGACTTGAGATCCTGCAGATTCACACCAAAAACATGAAACTGGCTGGCGACGTCGACCTGGAGAGGGTGAGGAAGTGCAGCAGCCTCGGTTCTACCAACATAAAAAATATGGAATAATTGAAGCTAATATTGCTTAAAGAAAAATCAGTCAGCAACTATCTTAATAATAAACTGTTTTAGGTCATATTTTGAAGAGACATTACGTGGTTGAAGCTAGAAAGGTGGCAGGGTCCGCCACATATAAACAAAGTAAAACAGTATGAAACTGTGTTGTCCTTTAAGGTCAGTTTGTTCATTCAGTCATGAACACAACGAGAGTTGTTTATTTACTTTGTTTAGGCATAAAAATGTCCTATAAAACACTGTTGTGCTGTTTAATAAATTCATGTCAATGTCCCTGAGGTATTTAACATTTCTCAGATCGCTGCAGAGACCCACGGTCACGTAGGCGCCGACCTGGCTGCTCTGTGCTCAGAAGCTGCTCTGCAGGCCATCCGCAAGAAGATGACCCTCATAGACCTGGAGGACGAATCCATCGATGCCGACCTGCTCAACTCACTGGCCGTCACCATGGATGACTTCCAAGTACACACACACAGACACACACACACACACACACACACACACACACACACACACAAATACACACAAACAGACTTTGGCCTTTTCTAGGCTGTGATCTATTAGTCCCTCAAAGAACAATGTCTCCTTTCCCTGACCCCACCATGCCCTCCCTCAGTGGGCACTGAGTCAGAGCAACCCCTCGGCTCTCAGAGAGACCTGTGCAGAGGTGCCTCAGGTGAGCTGGCAGGACATCGGAGGACTGGACGAGGTCAAGAGAGAACTGCAAGAGCTTGTCCAGGTGGAAAAACACTCAAACAATCTCTGGACTCTGGAGTATCTGCATGTACCTGCAAACACAAGTGCCATCAATAATCCATCAATGCTCCTCTCGCCCTCCTCAGTACCCTGTCGAGTATCCGGACAAGTTCCTGAAGTTTGGTATGACTCCATCTCGTGGAGTGTTGTTCTACGGCCCGCCAGGCTGTGGGAAGACCCTGCTGGCTAAGGCCATCGCCAACGAATGCCAAGCAAACTTTGTGTCCATCAAAGGCCCGGAAATGCTCACCATGTGGTTCGGAGAATCAGAGGCCAATGTCAGGGACGTGTTTGATAAGGTAGGAGCAGGAGCCTTGTCTTCCGTTAATAATCATTTAATAGCCTCATAGCCCCATAAAAATGCCTCATTTAACCACCTCAGTGGTAAGAGACTAATCTGATTTGGCCTGATCTTTATTAATTTTCAAGCAGATCAAGGGGGGTTCTATAAACCTTTGATAATCAGTCCAATAGGAAAATGTTAGCGCCTAATATTCATGTAACCACTTACTATGATCACCTTGAATGGTTGGTTGGGATAAATATATTCTTTCTACACATGTTGGCCTCACATTGGACTAATATTAGGTTGCATTGATCCAGAGGGGATGGACTTGTAGCAGCAGCAGAAAGAACTGTCTGTGGCCAGTAAGACTTTATTCGGGCCATTTTAAAAGATTTAAGGATTGCTGAACGCCTCAATGGTGTAATGTGTAGTGTTAATCAGTTACTGTAGAGCCTTCCTGTCCTGGGCCGTGCATGATCCCTACTAGTTTGTATGTTTCTAGTCAGGATGCTTTCTATTGCTCCTCTGTAAAAGTTGACCAGACTATGGCTCCAGAATTTAGCCTCCCTAAGTTTCTGAAGGAATTACAGCCTGAGAGTGCAGTCATGGATGGACTGTGAACAGGAGGGGGTTGAGCACACAGCCCTGGGGGGCTCCGGTGTTGAGCACTAATGTAGAGGAAGGTGTGACTGCCAATCTGAAGTCCAATACCCTGTTGCAGAGCTTTTCTTCTCAAGGCGAGAGTGTTTTCCAAGTTTTCCAATCAGCTTCGTCGGGGAGATTGTGTTAAAAGCTGAGTGGAAGTCAACAAACAGTATGTAGATGTGACTGAGGGGAGGGGCAGTGGATATGGCATCCTCTGTGGATCTGTTGGTTCTGAAACAATGTGGGTCCCTCCACTGGATAGAAGCAATATTGTCCATGTAAACATAGCTACAGTAAACCTGCTGACCTCTTGGCCTCTTCTCTGCCTACAGGCCAGACAGGCGGCCCCCTGCATCTTGTTTTTTGACGAGCTAGACTCCATCGCCAAATCCAGAGGAGGTGGAGCTGGGGATGCAGGGGGTGCAGCTGACAGAGTCATCAACCAGATACTCACAGAGATGGATGGCATGTCCGACAAAAAGAATGTTTTCATCATTGGTGCCACCAACAGGTACTTGTGGGAATTTGTTTTATGATTGTGGTCTGAGGAGTGAAAATTGATTATTCTCTCTGGTCATTTCACTCTCTTTACCTGTCGCACCAGACCGGACATCATCGACGCTGCCATCCTGCGGCCAGGTCGTTTAGACCAGCTCATCTACATCCCGCTCCCTGACAAACCATCACGCAGAGCAATCCTGAACGCCAACCTACGCAAGTCCCCTGTTGCACGAGTTAGTAACACACACACATACACAGATGTTGAGGTTGCAACCAACTGAACATCCCTCGTCTTACCCTCTCCTGCGGTGGCTGCTAAAAACATGACCCTCTCTAGAGCAAACCTTCTCTGCAGAGATAGGCAGACGCAGCGGAGATACGCATGGATATGCAGGGCTTCTATATCTGACGGATGCCGGAGCACGATGCAACAAGAGCAGAGCAGACAGGAAGTCAAACACCAAAACAACTACATAACAGTTAGTTCATTTTCATAATAAAACCACTCCCTGTTGATGCCAGCACAAAAATCTCAAAAGAGAGACAAATCCAAGCACTTCTTCTAATCCTTCAGTTGGAAACACTTGTTGTGTTTATAACACATATGTATAACTGCGGTCGCGCATGATTATGTAATTATTGTGGGATCTCGTCACTTTTGCAATTCCAGCTGTCTCAAAAGCAGTCAGTGGGTTTCCGGACGATGGAGCAAAAACGTACTGGAGTTTACATGCATCCAGTGGAATTCTAGAGTAACTCTAGCTTTTGGGTCTTGATAGCTTGCTGGCATTTAAACTTCACAACCATAGCATTCACCATACAGGGGTATCCTACTACACAACACACCATAAAAGGGCATGCTAATAATGTAGCTACATAGTCATACAGCATACCCACTCAATGGGAAGAAGCTCAGCTAAAAGTACATAACTTTAACCCAAACAAATTACAACTCTAACACCAAGCAACTAAAGCAAAAGTAACAAAAACGGTGCATGCCCACAAAGTTGCCACTAGCAATCATAGTTTTTCATGCTAACAGTACAAACAATATGCCGTATAAGAGCTGAGACTCTACAGATTCAAGTGAAAAAATTTAGATGGAATGAATACCTGGAGTGAAACTAAAGAAAACATTATAAGCTTAAATTATTATAATAATAAGTTTTTCCAGCTGTAACATGAGGAATCTAAAATGGTACAGATGGTGCCAATACATGCACCATGTGGATAGTCTGCCTAAATACATCTCTACTAAAATCTCTCAAACTTTGCTCTGCTTCACTTGACAGAGAAGTGATCAGATGTTTTTCTGTGGCTTTCTAAAGGTTTGAGGCTGCAATTATCATTCCAAAGGGATTTCCACTCTAAAAATGCTGAATTTTGCAAAGTGGAAATGATATATTTCATTCAATTCTGTTTTCCAGATTCATTTTACTCTGACTCAGTGAGCTTAATGCTGGTATTTGCAAATTTCACAAGATTTGACAAATATTTTCATATAGATCCTGTAGCTGCAGAGATATACTCTATTCATTTTGGGCAAAAAAGGTGTGCTGCTTCAGTTACTAAAGACAAAATCCCCCCCCAAAAAGCCCACCGTCTTCTAGCCAGTAAAAAAACCAAAAAAAAAACCCAATTCTGCTGCACATCAGCTCCTCAAATGGTCCTCATATGTAATGTGTTTAAAGATGCAGAGCTTCATTTAACGATTCTTAGTCTCAGGTGATTACACTGAATACATGATTATGAAAATGATATTCCATTTCTGCCCCTACACACAGGACCTTAAGAAACCTTCCCTCCTAGAGAACAGAAAATCCTACATGAATAATCTGGTCATAAAAATTGTAAAATGTTTAGTTACTATGGTAACCCCAGTTCTACGATAATGATGCCAGATAATGTGAATCCTTCCTTTTGCATCTCCTTTTTCTTCATCCTGTAGGATGTGGACTTGGAATACCTGTCTGGCATCACGGAGGGTTTCTCTGGAGCTGACCTGACAGAGATCTGCCAGCGGGCTTGTAAGCTGGCCATCCGTGAGGCCATCGAGGCCGAGATCAAGGCTGAGCGTCAGAGGCAGAACAGACCAGGCATCCCGATGGTCAGACTGCTACTGCTGCACTACATACTAGCTTATTTACACCATGCTATACTGTATTGAATAGGAGGCTGATAATTGGGTCTCTCTAAGTCTTTCCTCTCCTTAAACACACACACATAAATATATATGCCCCACTGCCCAAAGCTGTACCAGGCTGTCTGTGCCCGGTACAGATGGAGACTGTGGAAGATAAAAACGTTCCCTAAAGGGCGGCTGTGTGTTTTGTAACTATCAGCCTTTGGACTGGGAACACACACACACACACACACACACACACACACACACACACATATGTGTGCAGATAGAGACTGTGTTGTTTCTCCATAAAGTCTCTATAATGTGTTTTCTCTGTTGTCTGCAGGACGAGGACTTTGATCCAGTCCCAGAGATCAGGAAGGACCATTTTGAGGAGGCAATGCGATTTGCTCGTCGTTCAGTCAGTGACAATGATATCCGCAAATATGAAATGTTTGCTCAAACTCTGCAGCAGAGCCGAGGTTTTGGAAGCTTCAGGTACGTATATTCAAGTAAAAGACATGTGTCGCTACAGAACAGGTTGTCTTGCTTTCTTCAGGATACGTTCCAGAATCATCCTTTTAATTTCTCCAACCAGGTTCCCTTCTGATACTGGTACTCGGTCTGGAGGCCAGGGGTCGGGCTCTGGATCAGGGAGGCCAGGCCTGTACAGAGACGAAGGCAATGATGATCTCTATCAGTAACCCATTTAATGCCCTCTCCCGCTGCTTTGCTTGGATTTCACTGAGAAATGGAAACAGAAGAATAATGGGGGAATATTGTAAGAATAAGGAGTATTTTGAAGACTCTTAACAAAACAGGAAATAACAAAAAAAGAAAAATGTCTGTCTATTATTTATGATAAGTTATAGAATTGTTCCAATGTGAAAAGCAGTTCACTTGTAAGACAGTGTCCCTGAGACAGATAATTATTGTGTCAACTGTATCGTCACATCTTTGGGTTCTCTGTAATCTGATTGCACTATTAAAATGATGTAAGTTGTGTGTATGCGAGTTCATAATGTAATAATAAAATTTTATTTGTAAGCCTCAGTGATCACTCTGTCAATGTTTATCTGTGAATGCCGAATGTAGATTTTTTGTACATGTGGCTTGGAGTGCTCTTACATAGAATAGAGCCATTGTTAATGTTATTTGAAGCATCTGGCTTTTCTTTCTTAGACGATTAATAATGTTTGTTGTGATGACGGGCAATTTGATTGAACACAAACAGTCTATATATGCGTCATGTAGGCACAATATGAACTGAATAATCTGTTTTAAGACTTGATTTGGCGGATCAAGGCATTTTCCCACATACACCTCTTATTTCCTGAAGTATTTTATTTGCACAAGATTTGAGATATGGCCACCTCAAACGCAAATTATACATGTTTTTTGTTTTGTTATCTCACTGTGGACAATTTTCACTTTTCCTTTTTAATTTATACATTAGCAAGAGCCAGTTGACTCAGTGAGTGCCAGGGTGGTACAGTAACCCACTTGGCTAGAAAATATAGATTTTGAGCTTAACTGTACTGTTTGTATGTTTGCAATTATTGAATATTACAAGTGAACCCGTAAGTTTACTAAGTTGACTAAGTTTTTGGAAGCAACACCTTCCAGCGGAACCTTTGTGGGGGAAGGTGTTTTCTGAAGCACCGCTCGGCTGTTTATTTCCGGTACCAGGCGGAAGTAGAAACAGGGGGCTTGTGGAGGTGACCGAATGGCAAATAGCAGAATCGTTTTGGAAATACTAGATTAGCGTGGGACAGAAGCAACAAATACGACATCCTGATTTTAGCTAACAGCGCACAAACATCGTCGCTACAATGGGAGCTCACCTGGTCAGACGCTATATCACCGAGACAGACACCGAACCGGACCCAGCGAAGAAATATGAGTTCGACCCCGAGTTTGGCTTTCCAGAGAGGAAAGAGAGAGGTTTGTCAGCTGTTCCGACCTCATGGAAACGTCTAACTTCATGCTACTGTGTGTTTACAATCATCTGGATTGGACATTATTTTCTTATCAGCCATGCTAGCACAGCTTGTCAAGCGCTAGCCGAGTTAGCTTTGTGCTATGGCAGTAGTAATACGCTGGTTTGCGCAGCAGCTAAGTGGTGTTGAAGGTGTCGAGTGTGAAGTGAGCTGGTGCCCTGCTATAGTCTATGGCCAGCTTTGCTATGTTTATTAACTTAAAGCTCTTTATTATAGCCACGGGCACTAATTTGTGTTTACATATACAAACCATTGACTCTGACATCAGTAGCATAACATTGAGAATGTAATTGGATGGTTACCGCTGAATTTCAGGTGAATTATTGGTACCTTCTCATAAGACGTTTTGGGATGACACAATAGTAATTATCCCCCATAAACAAAATCTGAAATTCTAATATTTACGTTGCAGTGTGTTGGATGTAGGGGGATGAAGAAGGCTATAGGCAGAAATGGAATACAATGATATTCATAACTATGTTTTCATTAGTGTAAAATGACACGAAAATAAGAATCATTGAGGTTTCGTTACCTGAGAATGAGCCTTGTGTACCTACAGAGGGAGCAGGTTCTTTTGCATGGCGGAGTCCTCCACTTTGCACCGCCATGTTTACTGGCATATTGTTGGCTGTAATCTGCATCCTCACCACCTCAGTGCCACTAAATCCTACACACTGGACCTTTGAATATCCAAATATTTACTGAGAAAGCGGACAACAGTTTTGAAATCGTGGTTATGCAGTAATTTACAGACAAAAACAAAAGTCTTGTAATAAGTTTGTACTTATTCAGTCATACTATATACGGTATGCTGCCATGCACCTACCAAAGGTTCCTAGTTGTCCCTAAAGGCAGATACTGACGCTAAAGTAAAATATCCATCTTAAATTAATTTACATGTGCGTCTGCAATAGCTATTTAACCACTTTGTGTAATGTTCTGGGTTTGTTTACAGAACATATGGCGATTTTTGTGAATTGGGACATGTTCTGATCCATAATCTTTAAATACCATAGAAAGTCATATGATCCAGTGTCAAAAATACCACCTTTAAAAATCAAGTAATGGACCATTTACAATCTAGCTGGAGTATTTTTGCATTGAAAGCTAGTAAAGCCAGTCTAAATGGCACTGTGACAGCCGTTAATAATGTATATACTGTATGTACATGAAATCTTGTTGACTGCCTCTGTCTGGTCCTACAATGTTATTTGCTTTGACACCAAATTTTTTTTTGTCTGTGTCTATACTGTCGTGTCTCATTGTCAGTTGGCGTTTTGGGTCTAGAAGAAGGCCTTACCTTTAATATAAAAGTAAACTAGAGTGGCACTCAGTAGAGCGCATACCTCCGCCTAGGCCACACAGCCCCCTTTAATTCAAACAAGCCTAATCCAATATCAAATAAAACATTTAAATCCACACCCTGATTTTTATTTGGATTCTATTTCTTTTTTTTATTTATTTCTTCTTTCTTATATTAGATATATTTGTACTCTCTCGTAGATTGAGGCACCTAAATATGACATTTTTTTTCCCCATCCATCCAAGATCCATGCATTATTGCCTGAGAAAAGAAATATCAAAAAAACGCCCCATTGCGTTAAAGTGAGAAAAAAAAATCCTGGATCCGTCCCTTTATCTAGATCTGCACCAAAAGTTAATGTGGACTATTCTGGGCCTAGACACACCCTCCATCCATGTTTGGTGGAAATCCGTTCAATATTTTTTGTGTAGTCCTCCTTGTTAGAAGTAAGGAGAAAAAAAATTTGTATGTATTGCGAAGGCTATACAGAACTTCTACCCTGGACATGTCTTACATTAAAAAAAACACCAGCCTGATCATTTGTTTCCCTTTGCCAGAGATGGTAGCGAGCCAGATGCAGATGAACTTGGCCCAGCTGCCTTTGGAGCAGAGGGACTACTGTGCCCAGCACCTCCTTAAACTCATGAAGTGCAAGAGGGACAACTGGCCCAACTTCCTCGCCTGCAAGCATGAGAGACACGACTGGGACTACTGCGAACACCAGGAGTAAGTGTTTACAGGAGAGTAGAGGCTGGGTCGGACACAGTGAGTCTTTAAGCAGACCAACTGACTTGGTTTCACGTTGAAACCCCAGATACCTGGTGATGTTGTACACTACTATCAGATATGCAAGTTGTTTCGAAGCCACACATTAATTGTATCTTGTTCAAGTGTTTTGTCATTCTTACTCTCAAAAAACAAGGCATATATTAAATCTAGGGCCACAACAAAGCTCAGAAAACCTCAATCTCATTAAACAGGCTGATTTCCTCTCAATAGAATGAACCATGTCTTCTAGATTGACAAAACTCTTTTACCACCAGTTCCACTTCATCGCTTCTCTGGTGCTTTCCATCGTATTACACTTCTTCCTCAGCAGGTGGAGTTGCAGAGTTGTAGGTGAATTGCGGGTGTTCAAATTTCTGATTTCGTTTTAAGGACTTTCTGAGTTTCTAAATAACATTGCATCCTAAAGATTTAATTGATTGTGAACTTGTGGGGGCACTTTAGTATGTTCAAAATCCTCAGCAGTGTAAGATTTAACTGTTAAACTTAAAGGCTGTCATAATGTGATTAATATACATCCACCTTTAACATTAACCATGTACGCTTGTGTTTCTCCAGCTATGTGATGCGTATGAAGGAGTACGAGAGAGAGAGGAGGCTCCAGCTGAGGAAGAAGAGAATTGAGGCTCAGGCTGAAGCTGCGTGATCAGTACATGCTCTGATGCATCTTCTACTCTGTATATATGTGCTGCCGTTCACAATAAACAATATTGTTTAAGCTCTACATGCTTCAGCCTCATTAATGTCATAACACAGTTTTCCTCTGGATGACATCACCAGATACATTAGTGTGATATTTGGTTGACGACAGCAGGATTTTAAATTGTTTTCTGTCTAAGTGAAGACTGCGTTCTGGTTTAGATGATGCCACCATGTGGACATTCAGTCTACTGGTTCAGGACAACTTAACATCTGTGTATAGACCACAAAATAAATGATATACTATTTTGAATGTTAAAAGATTTGTCTCCCCTGTGACAAACTTAACAAACTAACCTTTTTTTGTTAGTTTATTTGTTTTTACATATGTACAGTATTTGACTGAAAATACAAAAAATTGGTTGTTTTCTACAGTTTTCTTGTAAACGCATTCTTGTATTTGTGGCCTGTTACATCACACATTGAAATTTTGGATGGACTGATTATCAGCCTGAATGATCATCGGGGCCACTATGACGCATTTATCCAAATATCAGTATGTCAGATTGCTGATAATGTTAGGTGTAAAATGCAATACTGTACTTTTGCTCTGATGCAGCATCCTTTCTCTGTCTATAATCACTGAATAATAATACTGAATAATCTGAATCTCCAAAGTAATGCAAAGCTGCAGTTATCAATGAAATGTAAGCATGGAAGTACAAAGTAGCAGAAAATGGAAATGACTCAATATACAACAAGATTTTTATTTTTACTGCAACTCTATATCAACTCCAAATATTATATATATATATATATTGTATCTCCTTGATTACTGATAATCAGTATCATGTATTATAAACATATCAGTCCCTACACAAGCCCATTGTGCTGATACTCACAAAGCCGGTAGCAAAGTAGCAAACGTAATTGGTGCAAATCCGACACATGAAACACATAATAAGGCAGCGACATTTTGGTTTATCTTTTTTTAATAAATTACTTCAGACATCAACAAAATCAAATGCTATCATGCCTTCAGATTTGCATTAGTGGATATCATCACTGCACAGTCAAGCTGAAAATCCCCAGATGCAGATTCAACCCCAAAACAACAGTATAAACTGATGTAAGCCTGGTCAGGCATGTTAACAGTATAAACAGTATAGTACATCATTCAGTATGCACCGGGTAGTCTGAAGGTGAAGACTGCTCTGGGAACTCAAGCGCACAGAAGTCAATTAGCCAATCAGAATGGTTTGTCTGTGGGCGGTAAAAAAATAGAGCAAGTGTAGTGTTTCACATTTTCACTCAACATGACAGGGAGACAGGAAGGGAAAGAGACTATCTGGTTGAAGGGGGCAGAAAAAAGGGGACAGGGTTAGATTTCTTTAAGTCTGTCAGTCACTCTAAGTTCCAGTGTAAATTTTGAAGGAAGGAAAAAGGGCTGAGGGGGGAGAGATGGGCGAGGGGGAACATGACTCCTACAAGTGGGGCAGCTGAACGGGGAGCGGCCCAGCGGTCCTCTACAGGACAAAGGGCAGGATGGGTGAGCGGAGAGGAGGGTAGTCGCGGAACTCCTTCAGGTAGCTGCGGTGCTTGCCCTTGGCCCACACAGTCATCTGGATGAAACCCACCAAGGTGAAGAAGGCCACCGGCAGGCACTGGGTCATCAAGGTGAAGCCGAGCCACGAGCCCAGCTGAGGAAAGAAGAGGAGGGATGTTACACACACACGCTGACACCACAAGAGGGCAGCAGCTGCAAGTGAACTAACAAAACCTTCAGCGTACAATGACAAAACAAGTCTTGCACACTTTTCAAGCAACAGAAGCCACGTTCATGCAGAGAAGACTCTTTTCGCCATGAACTGTTACCTCGTAGGTGTAGTTAGGGCAGGAGACCAGCAGGAAGATCCAGGTGAAGGGGTTCTTGGTTGGATAGGGAATTTTCCTGGTCTTTGAGCCTGGATCGAGGTAACAAAACAAAAGGAATATAAATAAAAAAAACTTTTATAAAAAATAAATGAATAAATGAATATAAATGTGTGTATATATATATATATATATATATATATAAATGTGTGTGTATATATATATATATATATATATATATATATATATAAATGTGTGTGTATATATATATATATATATATATATATATATATATATATATATATGTTTTTAAAACCATCTACTCATTTCAATGTTTCATCTTAATTTAAAAAAAAAAAAATTGACATTTTAAAAAGCTGACCGACGATTTGTGAACTGACCATGAGCCGGTTTTTAGTCCATTTGAGGGGACAACCACAACTTCTTTGCTATTGGTTGTGGAGCTGATTACGCTCGTCAAAGTTCACCTAAGTTGAACTCCACACAAGATGTAAGATGTAACCAAGATGTAAATATGCTTAGCCAACAGAATTTTTGGGCTCATCTAATCATGCCATAATGACATCTTTCTAGTCATGAGTAAAAATGTGAAAAGAATGAAAAAAAAAAAAAAAAAAGTTAATGGGTGTGATCCCATTACCATAACACATATTTAATTGCCATTAACAGAAATATCAATTGTATTTTTTAAAAGGGAAACAAAGGACATCCTTTGAAATACTGTGTTACCTAATATATAATAATTACAGTTCAGGCCACATTCACTGTGTGTGTGTGTGTGTGTGTGTGTGTGTGTGTGTGTGTGTGTGTGTGTGTGTGTGTGTGTGTGTGTGTGTGTGTCTCAGATGTACAGGTGTGTGTACCTGGTGGACGGAGGTTCCGCAGAGCAACGTGGATGGAAAAGTTGCCGATCTGACAGAACTAACAAAGAAAACATTCACACAAGTGATTTTTTTTACTGAGTATGCGTAGACCAAAAGACAACAAAACAAAACTCTTACTGTACACTAGAGACTAAAAGATTAAAATACTATTTAAATGATGTAAATGATATGTCTGTTAATATAAAATAAATGGGAGAACAAAGCATCGTCGCTAGAAAGATTTTTACCAAGAAGACGATGAGGGCCAGTCTGATCTGTTGCTCGCCGTAGACTGAAACAAGACACAGCTAACATGAGTATTGATGAAAAGGAGTTACAACTGGTATATGGATGTGTATGTCCAGTGCATGCTTACTTGGTGGTGTGTACAGCGGGTGGTTGATGTAATAGGCCATCCATGCTGCAAAGCCCCAGTAGTAGGTACAGTTCTGAAACAGAGTGTTACAGGAACGTCATCTTTCTTTCTTGCGGTGGTACTGAGATCTATATAAGGTCACACCTTTGCACATACTAATGTGAGGCCACCGAGTTTGAGTGAGGAAAGTATCTCACCTTGAAGATGTTGCGTAACGGCATTGTTCCATGAGAGAAGCGGTGGACAAACAGCGTCTCCAGCAGCCTCTTAACGTAGTGGAAAGAGTGACACATACAGGCGAGGCTGGAAGAAGAACACGTGCTGGTATTAGCTTGACTATTGTCATTAAAATGAGGATTTCAAATACACAGTGCCCTCCCAATTAGAACAAAGCGCCGACAATTTTATCCCCTTGTCCAAAAAGTGTCCAAATCCAAAGGCTCATAGGAAAAAGCGTGGCTTAAACTAAAGGAATAGTTTGACATTTTGGGGGGGAACACTGAGTGGTTTTTGTGCTGAGAGTTAGTAAAAGTAGACCAACACTTTCATGTCTGTATGGTGAACATGAAGCTGCAGCAAGCAGCTAATTAGCTGAGCTAATGTCAAAGACTGGAAACTGTAAGTAGGCTCATTTTCAGCTAATTCAAACTTCTACTTAAATAGATTTCATAAGTTATTGTTGTAGTAACTTTTTTGAGGGCCTGTTGGAGACACTCACTGTACGACCCAGTGTTTACTGGTGGTAAAGTCATATTTGGGTGCGTAGATGAAAGGAACCCTGAAGTAGAACATCAGATAGATGACCAGAGGGCCGGTGTACTCTGTCAGAAACACCTGAAAGAAAAGAATGTAGGACGTGATAAGTCAGAGCCCTGGAGACTCAGTTAATCCATATTGTGGTATTATTGATATATTGGCTTGGAGATGTGTTAGAAAGAAAAAATACATAATTTCCTCTGCTTGCTCTGTCTTTCGTCTACCAGCCCTTCTTCAAAATCCCAGCAGAGCTAACACAACTTTAACATTAAGAGTGAAGTCCACCAGAGCAAATTAACCTCAGGGTCACTGGAAAACTTCTGACACACACACTCCCTTTTTACCCAGCGGGAAATCTCAATATAGCTCTGCTTGATCCCACCTGCATTCAGATGAATATGGGCTTGTCAGGACTGTTGGACCTGACTGTGACAGCACGACGTGTCCCCGTGTTTGCTCTGCTTCCTGTTGTACTCACTGTGACCCAGCTGATCTGGGCTCCCAGGTCTCTGAAGTAGAAGGTTGCTGTGGTTCCCACAGGCAGATGCTGCAGAACATCCTCATCCTTCAGAGACTTCCCCTCTGAGACACACACATGGTTTACTTCATGAGTAAATTATGATGGTAAAGAGAGGTAGTACGACATTTACTTTAAAGATGCAGTATGGAGTTTTTGGGAAGAAATGTTAATCAGAAGAGAAATATCTTTATTGACTGAGTCTTTATGCCTAAACAGACTACATAAACAAACTCTCTTTGTTTTCATGACTGAATAAACAAACTGATCTTAACACAGTCAACACAATTTCATACTGTTTTACTTTCTTTCTAACAGTGTTCTGGGGCCCTTGTTTTCTTCTGACAACAGCTTGTTTATTCAGTTATGAAAGCTGAGTTTGTATTATTACCTCGTTAATATTAAAAATATTAAAGTTATGAGTTTGAATTATAGGTGCTATGTGGTTATACTGATGGATCACACTTTAGCTGACTTACTTGGGTCGAGGCGAATGGACTGTCTTGCTGGGTACCACTGAGGATCTGAAACAGATGGACAAATGCTTCATACACATCTAAAGATGGGATGTAAAGTGAGTATTTCTGTGTGTGGCTTGAATTTTTGCTCAATCTTAAATCTGGTTTATGAGACTATAGTCGCTGGCAGAGAGGTGGTACTCACGGCTCTTGTGGAACATAGACTTGATCTCTCCGATGGTGGCATTTGGCTCGACCTACAAAAAACAGCACAATAAATAAAGTGGAGGGACATGTACACACACACGAAGGAACAGATAATAACCCTGTTTTCCATTCATGATGGCGATAAATGTTAAATTTAGCCCTGGCTGTGCCTACACACCCAATGGATGTGGAGTATTCAACAGCTGGTATTAGGGTTTCAGAGAGCCTTGGCGCACACACACACACACATACACATATATATATACACATAATCACAGCCAAAGTACACGACCTTGTGCCAGGCTGCCAGCTATGGCCCAACTGCCCCGAATATAAACACAATGACAACAAACCAGAAACATGAAGAGCACACAGGCACGTCTGGACACACACAGTATTTACAGGCGGGATCCCAGAGCAGTGAAACCTCCAGGACATCACCACAAAATCCCACTATCTGATTAAATAGCTTCATCGGTTTGACTTGAGGCCACTTACAGAACTCTCCAAGGCCCTTCTCTTGTAGACTCACAATGCCTCCATTTATACATCGAAGATCTTTATCTGATTTATTTAACATTTTGTACATCCAGGCTCTGAGATTTGTTTTGAAAACTGAATGTGATGTGCAGAAAAAAAGCCAATTTATACATAATGTTGCTTTAAAGTATCAACAATGAAAGTACCCTTCCTGCAGTAACTTCCCCCCTGACAGTGTTTTACTTTTGTGTTTTGTATTGAGGCAACATCATGTAGAAATTGTCATTTTGTGTGATTTGGCACCCCCCACAGTTTCTAAATGCAACACCACTGTGGTAAATACAAATCCCAGGTCTGTAACAATTTGTCAGACGTTAATGTAGGTGCTGACTACAAACAAAATTCATTACATCATAACAGTATTATGTGTTGAAAACTTGTATGTTTTTAGTTTTTGTTGTACATTTACTTAAAACTTAAAAAATGCATACTTTAAAGATAAAATCATCAAAGTAATCCTTGGCAATGTAACCAAAATCTAATTGTACATATTTGCAAAATGTAATCCGACCCGATAACTAATTTTCTAATCTGATTATATAATCCTGATTACATGTCATCCATTACTGCCCAGTTTCCAAAACATTTACAATACGTTTGGATCTGTAAATGCCTTACATGCCTGAGTTATTATGCAAGCATTGACCCAATTATTCATTTCAGAAGGTGATGAAACTGAACTCTGACATTTCAGTCTTGCTTTAGAGCGGTGAATAACATCCCTTCTTAAATTATCTAGCAGGGAGTTATTGTCTGTTCTAGACAAGTTTCAAGTCACTGCAGGAATGAATGGATGGAAATGCATCAGGAAATTCCTCATTAATGCAAAAAACAAACTCAGCAATGCTACCTGCACATTACATCATCACAGCACCTCAGATATCAGCATCAAATTTCTCTCAAGCCTTTGACATTTATGACTCCAGTGACGGGTTTCTCAAAACATTTTAGCAGTAAGCTGATACTTCTCTGCTGGGCCAAACTAGAAGAGCTAAGATTCTTTGTTTGTGATTTGTTCCAACAGGCAATCACACTGTCCAAGCAAAGGTGTGACACAGGAGGAGACTAAAGCAAGAAAAGGCTGATTTTTCTGTGTGTGCTCTGTGACACACCTTCGAGCTTAGGTTATCAGCCTACACGCAGCTGTGTGAAAGGCCAAAGAGCACTGAAAGAAATGATTTAATACATAACCTTATCATATGTGTTACATTAAGATTCTTATTTAAAACACCTTTTTAATGAAACGTTTGTGTTCATGTAAATTATGTAAAATATCAATAAAATCTATGGTTCTGTATGGTGTGTACTGCTTATAGACCTCTTAAAATAGATTTGTAATGATATGATGTCTTCATGTCATTTGCAGCTTCTAGTCATCGTGTGTCAACTGTAGCATTATGTTTTTTAATCAAAAATAAAATATAACATTTCTGTGGTTGAAGTACAGCAGGCTTAAATGGGCTATATGGAACAATCGGTAGCAATCTAAATGTATTAATGACATTTTTATTGGCCATATGTGAGTGGATTGTAACATGAAGTAAAAAATGTGACCTTCCACTTCTCTCATGGTGTGGACAGTTTGTTTGAGTTGTTTGATGCTGCCGGACTGTGGATTTCTTTGTGAAGGATGCGACTTCATGCATGTTCTTGAGTGGCTCGTCTAGGTGCCTCTCAGGGAGCAACAGCAGCTAACAGAAGTTTAGAGATGGAGTCTGCTAACATAAACTAACAATCGACTTCCACCACAACATAGAAGTTCCACAGCGCCCCCCTTTCTGTGAAAGCTATTTTTTAAACCTTTTTATCAGTTGTATATGATATACAGGAAACTAAGTCTGTTTACTACATTTAAGAAGACACTGAACTTAATTTAAATTATTTAAAAATAATAATAATATATGTGTTTTAGACTTTCATAATGTTTGAAGTTTGAAGGTCTGCTGCTGTAAGTGACTTGGCTTCTGTTGATGTCGCCCTGAACACCACGGGCCATTTTCAGCAGGATGACATCACTAAGAATCCACCTCTCTGCAACCCCTGCAGCCCCCCCCAGTCTTTCTAGAGGCTTCACTCAGAGCCTGTTGTATAAACCCTGACCCAGACATGATACAGGACTATAGTTTTATATCTAACTCAGTCCTTTAGTTTAGCTCTATTTGCCTGCTTCAGAAAACCAGCCAACCAAAGGGGGCCCCCTGTCACATCCAGATCTATATTGGTCACTTCTGTGAAACTTCCTCTCCAAAAGGTGTCAAGATTAAACCTGCCATCACCATGGAAACTCTGCTAATCCGACAACAGGGTATAATCCGGCGAGGATAGCACTTTATACATGGTGGTCCTGAGGAGCAGTCTTTGAGAAACTGAGTCTGCCCCAGCTGACAGACTAACACCACTGTAAACTTGGCCGATGCAACACTGTACACCGACAGAACTCACACCAACAACACACTAAACCCTCCTAATGCAACGGCACTGACTTACAGGCATGGCACTGACAAACTAAAGCTGTCTAACTCAACAATAACAAAGTGTGGGCCAAGTGCAAATGCCTGTAAATATACCTTGTAAAACAACAGTCTTAAAACGTCCAACCAAAATAAATGTGGCTAATACGACAGTGAAACTCTTTAATCCTGATTGCAAACACAACTTGAGTCTATCGGTCAATATCAGTCTGGTCAAATGTGACCGTAGCACAAAATTCATTGTTATATTACTTATGTAAAAGCAACAGAGCTAGTTTTGTATGTAAATGTATTTTTCCTACATGTGCTGCTTTTGTCATGCACCCAGCTGTGTTCTTGCTTTGACAAGAATACTTAACCTGTTCATTAGGGATGGGACAAAATACGGCAATATGACATAACACTTCTTGTGATACGATTTTTGATACTGGCATCAAATATTGACAATTTTATTAATACATGCAGATGTTCCAAAAAGATTCCTCTGACAATGTCATTCACCAGAGTCAGAGTTGTACCCTTCCTTCAGACTTTTTACCTACAGAACTGTTCTTCTTTCTGGCAGTTTTACACTGAAATGATTGCACACATGACATGGACAAGCTGCAGTCAGTGTGTGTGATAAAAAGGCAAAAAGCTCAGACTGTATGCACTTTTGAATACGTTTCAGTTCAAGTCAAACTCTGAAAACTACACACCACAATGCAGTGAATAAACACACACATAATATACATACATAATTCCAGCACTTTTCCTCTTGCAACGTAGCAATTATCGTAGAATCGCTCTATCGCGATGCTATCATGATTGTCAGCAACATATCGAGAATCGTATCATGAGTTACTATGTTATTGTCTACCCAGCTGTTCATGATGAGAGGAGGACATCCGTTATCGGCATTTGACCCAAACAACTCCAACATTACAGCACTACAGAAGAGCTGAGTGCACCTCAACTCTTCTCTGTCTTCCGATTGAAAGCTGTTAATGCCACAAAGGGAAAGATTGTTTTAAGAATCACTCTCATCACAAAAAATAACAGAGCAGCTAGCAGGATGACAATAAACCCATTTTCAATGGCATTAAAACAAAGGTATAGGTAAAATGAAAAGTGCCTGACTTTAATGATAAAATATTTACCAT